>NW_020172781.1:7047497-7061349 GCF_003031525.2 Neophocaena asiaeorientalis asiaeorientalis | reverse complement strand
GGGCACGAACCCGCGTCCCCTGCGTTGGCAGGCGGATTCCCAACCACTGCACCACCAGGGAAGCCCCTAGTGCTGTATTTTAAAACGAGAAAACATTCAAGTATTTTTAGAGAATAATTCCAGTGTCTCACTTCTTATGGAAACTCAAGAGCTTGGGCAAAACTAGAGTGGCCTGAAGCTGCCCCATCGATGGCCTGGGCTGTCCTGGTTGCTCCCCACGGTCCCCTGGCCCCGAGAGCCCCCTGGCCCAGTGCACACCTTCAGGGCTCTGAGGACACCAGGGACCTGCCTGGGTGTCACTTGAACAAGCAGATCCGTTGCTTTAAAAAATAATATAGGGCTTCCCTGGTGGTGCAGTGGTTAAGAATCCGCCTGCCAATGCAGGGGACACAGGTTCGAGCCCTGGTCCGGAAAGATCCCACATGCCGCAGAGCAACTAAGCCCGTGCGCCACAACTACTGAGCCTGTGCTCTAGAGCCTGTGAGCCACAACTACTGAAGCCCACGCACTACAGCTACTAAAGCCTGAGCGCCCTAGAGCCCGTGCTCCGCAACAAGAGAAGCCACCGCAATGAGAAGCGCACACACCGCAGTGAGGGGTAGCCGCTGCTCACCGCAACTAGAGAAAGACCACGCGCAGCAACAGAGACCCAACACAGCCAAAATGATTAACTAATTATTTAAAAAAGAAAGTTAAAAAAAAATTGGTATATTTTTTAAACCACTGGTTTTGATGTTCTCCAAGAGTCTTTCCAGCTCTGCTTTTCTAGGTTATTGGAGGCTGTCTGAGGCCTCTGATACCTCTTCTGCCACTGTAAACCCTCAAGGCTTTTAACACACCCTTGTCCCCATCCCACACTCCCCGGGTGAGGAGCCCCTGTCTCTGGGCCCCAGGGTCCCGCCTTACCTGGTCCAGGTCCCTGCTTAACCCACAGAGCTATTTGGGGCCAGCCGAGGTTCCTGTGCCATGAGCACTGGCGAGTGTGTGTCTGTGTACCAGCGCATCCACACCAGCTGCACGGTTGCTGGGACACCATCCCATGCCCTCTCCCTGTCCTCACAGGGTACCAGGGAGACATTTTTGTTATTGACAACTCCATTTCCTGGAAACTGAGACTCAAGTCACTTTCCCGAGGTCACACAGGCCTGAAGTGACAACACCGGGATTCGAACCCAGATCTGCCCAACTCCACTGGCTGCCCGAGCGAGTCATCCATCCATCCCATCACTGCACGGAGAGCCACAAAGTGATGTCTGCAGTAATTGGCGTGTCCCCTGCACCTGGCCCTGGGCCTGGGTCATACTGGGCACTCAGTAACTTGCTGAATAGGGACATGCTACAGGTTCTCAGCTAGAGGCTGGGTGCAGGATTCAGGAAGCCACCAGGTCCCACTTTTTCCGCAGTGCACCTTCTGGTGGAGGCAGCAAACAAGAAAAAGGGTAAATCACATCTCTGACCCGAGGTGCTGAGCTGGGAAATTGGGGACCACACCTCTCAAACTTTTAAACACTTTCACGAATCCCCTAGAGCTCTTGCCAAAGTGTAGATTCTGATTGAGTCGGGTGGGGACAGGGCCTATGACTGCCTTTCTTGCCAGCTCCTAGCAGGCTCCAGTGCTGCTTGTCCAAAGACCACACTCGGAGCAGTGACAGCCTATATCAGAGGTCAGGAAACTGCAGCCCCTGGGCCAAATCCGGCCCATTTGCTTGTTTGTGTAAGTAAAGTTTTATTAGAACACAGCCACGCTTTTGCTCATATTTTGTCTGTGGCTGCTTCCATGCTACAACAGCAGGGTAGAGTAGTTCCAACAGAGGCCCTGTGGCCCACAGGACTGAAAATACAACAATTACTGGGCCATTTACAGAAAGTCTGGCAGTCTCAATCTACTCAACTCTTGGGTTCCTTCAAGTAATAATATTTTGTGGTTTGGTGAGTATAAGGTGGTAATAAAAAGAATGACTGCAGTTAACATTTGAGGGCCTCCAGGGTACTTAGCTCTTTACGGGTAGTTCACTGCTGTATCCATTTTATAGGTGAGGAAACTGAGGTTCATAGGGATTGGGTCGCTGGCCCAGAGACTGGAGGGCCAGGAGCTGGGTGAGGCCGGTTGGAACCAGGTCAGCTCATTCTTTTTACATGAGAGCTTCTGCCTGGACATTTTTTACGGAGCACAGAGAAGCTTTTGTTTTGATTTCAACCCATCCAAGAGTGCTCAGGTACCTTCATTTCTTTATTTGTCCTTCCATTGAGTCAACAAATATCCTCGCAGCCCGTGCTGGGAGTTGGGGGCCTTGCTGAGTCCTGAGAAGATGTGGGGGATGCCCAGCCCTTCGCCTTGTGGTGCAGGAGGCCACAGAGGCTGCTAAGCGCTTTGAGGGACATTGACACAAGGATGGGAGGCAGTCAGGGAAGGCTTCCTGGAGGAGGGGGTATAAATTATACTTATAGGAATTAGCTGGGTAGAGGAAGGCAGGAAAGGTTTTCTAGGGGAAGGGAACCACAGCCACAAAACTGTGGGCTTTGTAGGTTAGAGTTCATGGCACTGAGATTTTAGTATGTTTGCTTGTGTATGTTGGGGGTGGGAGGGTGTTAAAATTGGCCAGGTCAGAGAACCTGGATTTTACCCTGGAGAATGAAAAAGAGTTTTCCTCTCCAAGTCCCCTTCTACCCTCTGATGACTCCCTGGACAGAGTCTTCACTAGGTGCTACCTCAATGTTTCTCTCCAGAGTCCTGTGGATTAACAAAGAGCAGACCCCCACTGGGGTCCTTGGGCAGGCGGCAGTCTCCAGCTAGAAGGCAGAAGGATCGCTTCCTTTGCGTGTGTTTTTGCAGTTACTTTTTAATTAGAGCGTGTTTTTAATTTAAGCTGGGGGGTAGAGTTTCCTTTGAAAATGTTTTAACGATATTGAATCCATTTAACAAAAAAAGTAGGTGAGAGTAAATGGGGTTCTGGCTGTAGCCAGCGTCATGAATGAAGGTGGTCTTCAGCAGGTGGGAATTTGGGGAGCCCCGTGGCAGGAGGGGGCCAGACCAGCAGCAGCCTTCCTCTTAATATTCTGCTCTTTCTCTGAAGCCGCAGGGACCTTGACCTGGGGTGGGGGTGGGGAAGGACTCCTCTAGCCATGGTGGTGCAGGCGCGGGTCCTGGTTCTCACTGGGCAGCTGGGGTTCCTGTTCCAGGCTACTCCCTCTCCGCGTCTTGCTCCTCCTCCACACCCTGTGTCTGTCTTCGTCTCTGTTTTTGTTGCTCTCTGTCTGTCTCTCCGATCCCTGTCTCCCTCTTGTTTATGTCTCTCCCCTGACTCTGTCTCCCCTGTCTCTGTCTCTCCTTGTTTCTCTCTCCCCACATCTCTCTCCCACCTCTGTCTCTCCGCATCCCTGGTTCCTCCATCTCTATCCCTGTCTGTCTGTCGTCTCCCTCCCCCACCTGCACCGCTTCCCCTTCTCCTCCCCACACGCACACACCCTAACACCGCTCTTCCTTGCTTTCCCTTCCTCCATCTCCATCCCACTTCCTTTGGCCGTGAGTGATATCCTGCCTCAGAACCGTCAGAGCCCTTGCAGAGCCCGGGGAAGCGGCCAAGCATCCCCAGTGGAAGTGTGGGAGACTTGGTGTGGGCCACTTCCCCGGTGAAGAGAGGGAGATTAGGAGGTCTGTGGAGGCCATGCTGTAGTCCAGGGTTTGGAATCCAGCCCTGGCCCCGGGCCCTTCGCCCGGCCCAGCAGGCCCCAGGGCCGTGGGGGCCCGGGGTGCGGAGAGGAAGCCTGGGTTGACAGCAAGAGGGTTGAATGCCGCTTTGGGTTTGATCGAGGATCCTGGCTCCCAGGAGTAGGTGCGAGGCCCACGGCACGTCGCCTTCACCCTTCCTTGGGCCACCGAGAGGCTGTGAGCTCCATGGGCAGGCACCAGGCAGTGTGTCCTTGGCTCCCCTTGAGCACACAGTAGGCCAGCAGTGCATATTTAAGGGCTGAGAGTTTGGGGGAGCATAGCCAGATTAGAGGTTGGGTCCAGCCCCTTGCTTTCGCCAATGCAGAAACTGATGTCTAGAGAGTTGAGGTGATGTGCTGAGGGTCACGCAGACGGGTTTGGAGCGCAGAGCAGAGTCTGGGTCCCCGACCCCCAGCAAGACAGGGAGAGCGGGTGGGTGCTCTGGTGGCCCTCTGTAGGTGTCCTGTGAAAACCACCTCTTAGGAGGCGGGAGACTCGGGTTTGAGGCCACCCTGCCCTCCTGCTGGGGGACCCTGGGCAAGCTTTTCCTCCCGGGAGGCCCTCTCTGTCTCTACATACCCTCCAGGTGGTGATGCACAGTCCTGAGGACTGCAGACGGGGTCGGGTCTCTGGGGTCAGAGGCTGCTGACCTCACAGCGGGTGGACAGTGTGCCTGTTCTCAGCAGGGTCTGTGGCTGCCCTGGCCTTGGGAACCTCCGTCCTCTGGTTATATGTTGCCTGGTCTGCGTCACACGGAGGATGCTGTTGTAATCACAGGCCTATTGTGGGTTCGCTGGGGAAACCCAGAAGGAGAAGACGTAGCTCCCTGTTGCCTGCAGAGGACTGAGGGATACTCCTCCTCCCCCGACTCCAGGCCCCGGGATCGGCTTCCGCCCGCCTGTCGCCTCCCCACCCCTTGTGAGAGGGTTCCTGGTAGTGCAGTGCCTTTGAACAAGCAGCAGCACCCCCTGGAGGGCTTGTTCTACACAGCTTGCTGCACCCCATACCCAGAATCCCCCATCCAGCAGGTCTGCAAGGGGCCCGAGAATTTGCATTTCTTACCGGTTTCCAGGTGCTGCAGGACGCAGCTGTCTGGGAACCCAGTTCGAGAACCACCATGGTAGTGCATGCTCTAAAAGCAGGCAGTGTAGGCTTAAGACCCTGCTCCACTATCTCCCTGCCTTGAGCTCTCAGGCGAGGACTTACCTCTCTGTGCCTCGGCTTCCTCGTCTGTAAAATGGGATAATAACAGCACCGTTCTCGTAGATTAGCTGTGAGAATTAAATGAGCTAATACGTGTATGCTGCCTAGAACAGTGCCCAGGCACGGAGTAAGCGCTACATCCATGTTTGCTGTTATTACAGTTACTGGTGTTGTTATTTTTATTACAATTATAATTTCACTTCTCCCCCACTCCCACCCCCAGACTTCTGCTTACGGGGAATCCTTTGCCGGTCTCCTAATTTCCAGCGCAAATTCACACCTCCAGGCCTCTGTGATCAAGCTCTGCCCTCCCCCTGGGGTGCTTCCCCTCCCCTCTGCACCTGCTAAAACGCAGCCCATCCTTTTAGACTCAGCACAGATTCCTGCTTGGGCTTCACCACGCCCCACACACACACCGCCCCCCACCCCACGCCCCAGCCAGAATCCACAGCCTTCTGACTTCCCTGATCACATGACTTACTTCCCTAATCCAGCTCTCACTTCATTCAGCCCGTCATCCAGTTACTTGGGCATCAGTCTCCCGTGGTGACCCACAAGTTCCTTCAGAGCCGACTTCTCCAGGCTTTGATGGCACGAGGAAGGTCCCCTTGGAAACGTTACCCCCAAAGTACAGCCTTGATGTGTTTCAAGAAGGCCGGCCCCATCGGCAGCCTCCCAGGTTGCAAGGTGGAGCCCTGTTTTGGATGTGAGATTTCCCTAATTCGTAAGAGTATGAACTTGGCGTCTGAAAGCCCCAGTTCACATCTGAGTTTTACCATTCAGTGCTGTGCCGCCTTGGGTAATTTTCTTAGTTATTTGTACCCTTCACATCTTCAGTTTAAAGTGACACTATCATCATTGATGTCAGTAGGTTTTTGTGAGGATTCAATGGGGTCTCATTTATGCAGCGAATATTGAGCACCTTCTGTATGCCAGACCCCGTGCTAGGCACTGGGGATCCAGCAGTGAGCGAGACACACCATCCCTGCCCTTGGGGCGCTGACGTTTTAGGGGGAAAGACAGATGCACAGTGAGATGTATTAGGGTTCGCCAGAGAAGCAGAACCAATGGGACCTATATAGAGAGACAGATGTATTTTTGTATTTTTTTATTTTTGCGGTACGCGGGTCTCTCACTGCTGTGGCCTCTCCCATTGCGGAGCACAGGCTCCGGACGCCCAGGCTCAGAGGCCATGGCTCACGGGTGCAGCCGCTCTGCGGCATGTGGGATCTTCCCGGACCGGGGCACGAACCCGCGTCCCCTGCATCGGCAGGCGGACTCTCAACCACTGCGCCACCAGGGAAGCCCGAGAGATGTATTTTAAGAGGAGATTTATGGCAGGAATTAGCTCACCCAGTTATGGGGGCGGAGAAATCCCATGATCTGCCATCCGCAGGCTGGAGACCGAGGAACGCCGGTGGTGTAACTCAGTCCGAGTCTGAAGGCCCGAGAGCCAGGAGCTTCTGTGTGCGAGGGCAGGAGATGGATGTCAAGCAGATGCCTCTCCAGCAGAAAAAGAGCAAATTCCTTCCTCCATGTTTTTGTTCTCATTCGATTGGTCGATTCCCACCCACATTGCTGAGGGCGATCTTTACTCCGTCTAACAATTCAGACGTTAATCCTTTCCAGAAACACCCTCACAGACACACCCAGGATGTTTGACCAGCTATGTGGGCATCCCTTAGGTTGCCCCTACAATTAACAGGTTGACACATACAATTAACCATCACAGGAGAAGTACAGGAATCACAGTGGCATTGTTCCAGGAGGACGTGCTGGGAAGGAGGTGGTCCGTGTGAAGAACTCTGGGCACAGTCTGGCAAATAAGAGGCCCTCAGCAATTGGTAGTTGTGATCATTGCTATTGTTATTACCGTAATTACTAGAGGAGATGAGCAGGGAAGGGAAGTGTCATAGGAAGAAGGTATAGTGTCAGTGACAGTATAGGGACAAGAAGGCATTTGCTGTCACAATCATGATATTCATAGCCAGTGTTTACTGATGCCCCAGTGTGTGCCAGGTATTCCGCTGAGGGCCTCCTAGGGACAAAAGTCATCTCACCCTCCAGGGAGGTGCATTTTTATCCCCATTTTCAGATGAGGGGAATTGGGCCTCTTATCTGGGGAAGTGGAGGGATGGGATTTGAACCGGGCCCTTCTTCGGGGGGCCTGTGGGCTCCATAGCTGAGTGGTGGCAGGTGAAACTGGTGGGACCGGGGCAGCTGGGGAAGGCTGGACTCTTGCCTTGAACCCCAGAGGTCGTTTAGCATGTCTTCCTGCTGGAGACCCTGGGTGGTCCTGGGCTGCTTGGGGCGGGGAGGTCCACAGCACATCATCTTCTCATCTTATGGTCCAGAAAAACCAGTGTGGGGTAAAGCCCCACACGGATGGGTGAGAAGGGATGGCTCTTCCCTGGCCTGCTTCTGGTGAGGTCGGCTGGTGGGTGGCAAGTTCCCCACGGGGCTGGGAGTGTGGCAGGAAGTGGTGGGCACAGCCAGACCCATGGCGGAAAGCCCACATTGTGGAGGGTGAGGACACCCAGGTGTGTGCACCTTTACTGAAAGGATGTGATTGCTTACTGTCACTGTCTCCCAGCTCTGCTGTCTGGGACCTTCTTCACTTAGGACTAGGGACAGCAGGAGCCCAGATGAAGTGGGTAATGAGGACTCAAGAGGTTTCTCTGTGTCTCCATCCATCCATTTCTCAAATACCTAAATCCCTATGACTTGCCAGTTTCTGAGCAAACAGCTGCATCTTTATCTTTTTGTGTGTGATGTCATTGACCCCTCACAAAGACCCATGAGGCAGCCATCAAGAGGAGCCCTTATTTGGTGGAAAGATGGGGCTTTTGGGTCAGACGCACTTGAGTTGGCTCGTGCACAAGCTGTGAAACCTTGGGCCAGCCCCTTCCCCTCTCTGGGCCTCAGTTTCCTCACCTGTAAAATGGGGATCATATTAGTGACCATGTCTTGAGTTCCTGGCACGATTATAGATAAGGTTATGTGGTGCCTGATGCGTAGACATGCTCAGTAATTCACAGCAATCAGGATTGTGTTGTTCACCCATTTTATAGATGAGGAAACTGAGACTCAGAGAAGTTCAGGGACTCTCTCCACCGTATCTTGCTCCCTGGCTCTGTTCCTATTGATGTCTGGGCAAGTCTGCAGATTCAGATACTCTCCAACAAGGTCCCAGGCCCCCTCAGAGCCCCAAACCATTTTCCTTTAAGGAAAGGCCATTCAATCACTCTGAATCTGGCTTCCAGAAGTCAGTGGACTGTGAGGAGACGGTTCTCCTCATGGCTTCCTCCCTTTGATTTTTGAAGTGTTCTTGTTCTGAGCAGCTCTTGAAGCTCTTTGAAATTCTTTCTCTTCCACCTGCTTCAGGAGCACGTGAGAGGGAGGAGGGTCTCCCAGTCCTGGGCTGTGTTGGTCCAAGAGGGAAGCAGCAGGGCAGGTTGATGTCCCAGGAAACTAGATTCCCAGGGATGTGCTGTTTGCAAATTGTGCTCTTAAGACCCCCACCCAAACCCCACCCCTGTCCCCTGCTCAGATGCCCTAAAGATCACCTGGACGAAAGACCTGTCTTATCTGGGAACATTACATCAGCAAGTATTTATTATCCGCCTGCTTTGTTCTTGGTCAAGCCTTTCTACCTTTTTGGCTGTCTGCCACTGCAAAACCTCTACAACAAAGAAGTGCAATCAGAAAAGCCATAAACTACAATTAAGGGGCAGGGGAAGGGGGAAGTTAATCAAAGACTTTCTAAGCATGAAGTATCAGAGCGACTTTCTGACATCTGGTAAGGATATTCTCTGGTTAGTTTTGCTTGAGGAAAACTCAGATCCACACCCTTGGGGCAGAAGTGAGAGTGGTTAGCTGGCTCCAGCTATCACTGTGAGTCTTCAAATAAGACTTTGGAAATCAATGTTGCCTAGATTGTCAAAACAAATTTTTTAAAAAGTCATGCTAGGGCCTGGGAGAAGACCACTTGAGTGCTAAGTGTGCAAAGGTCAAAAAGAGCCTGTTATGTGTCTGTATCAGTTGGCTTTGAGTGGTAAAATCCGAATTTAAAATAGTTAAGGTGAAGAATAAGGGCATTTATTGAGTTAGGTAAATGGTTAAGTCCAAAGGTAGACTGCCTTCAGGTACAGCTGTATCCAGGTACTCCACTGTCTCAGAGCGCTCTCTCTTTTGCTCTCTGTCTCTCAGATGAGCTTTCTTCTGTGACGGCTTCTTTCTCAGGCATGCTCTCCCCAGTAACATCTCCAGGCATACATCCTGCTAATTTAGCTATCTCAGCTATAAGAGAACTATTTCTCTAATAATTCTTGCAAATCCTGGGATTGATTCCGATTCATCCACCTGGAGTCTCTTACCCATCCATGAGCATCTGTACCCTCTTACTGACCAGACCTCAGCTGCTGGTCTTGGGCATGGGGTCAGCCCTACCGCAGTCACAAGGACAGATCCCAGAAGACTGGAGAATGCATTCTCAGCAGGCAGGTTGACAGATTCCCACACCAGTGGTGGAGCAACAATGAAAGGAAAAGGTAGGGTTTATGTCCTGGGGGAGAAAGTGGAAGCAGGCACCGCCCTTAATGGAGTATTTAATCTGCTCCAATATGGTATTAAAGCCTTTATGTGTATTTAGTTGCTCTCCTCTTTCACAGGTAAGAAAATGAGGCTCAGAGAGGTTAAGTGACTCACCTAAGGTCACAAAGCTGACAGGTGGAGAATTTAAACTCACCTCCATCTTCCTGCAAAACGCATTTTTTTTCACAGCTCCCTGATACCTGGGGAAACTTAGTAACCTGCAAAGTGAGCTCAAAAAATAAAATATGAATGCCTTTGGGTGGGCCAAGCTCTGTGTTAAGGTTGGGAAGAGAAACAAAAAAATTTTTAAGACTGCAGGGCCCCTCAGTCCATGAGCTCCCGACATTCAAGGAGGTGCAAACAGCAGTTATCATAGAGAATGGTAAGGGGTAGACATAGGGGACCAGGAGACATAGTGGAGTTGTGCAAACAGCAGTTATCATAGAGAATGGTAAGGGGTAGACAATGGTAAGGGGACCGGGAGACATAGTGGAGTGCTTACTACAGGCTGGGTGTTCAGGGAAGATTTTCTGGAAAAGGTGATGCTTAAGCAAAGGCAATAACAAACAGGCCAAGGTAAGGATGAGGAGAGGGTACGTAGGTACCAGTTAGTTGGAGCTCTTGAGTAACAGAGACAGAAACCCAGTTTCCATGGAATTAAGCAAAAAAGTAAATTTATAGGCTCATGTAAAAAGTTGAGGGGTAGTGATGGCTTCAGGCATGGCTGGATCCAGGAGCCCAACTAATATCAGTGATTCATGTCTCTATCTCTCAGCACCACCTTCTTGGGTTGGCTTCAGTCTCAGGAAGGCTCTGAAGTGGTGACTAGAAATGGCCCTGTACCCTAATTGTTTCGCCTCCCCAGAGGATCTTGCAAGAGTCTCTAGCCAACTGCCATTGGCCTAGATTGAGTCATGTATCCATCCCTGAACCAGTACTGTGACCTGGGAGCAGAATGCTATCATTATCCAGGCCCGGGTCAGGTGTCTGCACCTGGAGTCTAAGGTAGACTCAGAATGTGGATAGGAAAATCAGGTGTGCGTGCCAGCCTCCGGGCTGATAGTAGTTCTGTTTGGCCAGAGCTCGGGGTCAGATGGTGAGGCCCCCATAAGCCATGTGAAGAATTACCTCCTGAAGGTAGTGGGGAGCCTTGGGGAGTCTGAGCAGTGTCGTACAAGCAGAAAGTGACAGGCCCGCTGTGTAGAGATGGGCAAGAGCTGGGGGCCAGGTTTGGGGTGCTGGACAGGGCTGAGTGGTGAGCTGGATCAGGCTCATGAAAGGGAAGGGGTTCACAGGGATCTTGTTCGACAGGGAAGCCTGGAAGGGAACCAAGGTCAGGAGATAACATGGTGAGTTGAGGTCGCCCTGGGAAGTTGGGTATTTCATGATTGCTGTGCAGAGAGGGGCCCGGAGAGGGGCCCAGGGCGAGAATTCTGTTCAGTAAGTATTTAGTGCTAAGTATGTACTATGCTCCACTCTGGCGAGCAGAGCACTCAAGGACCCCAGACAGTTAAGTATGGGAAGTCGGTTACGGGCCGTGTTAGCTACTGGGAAGTGCTGGGGAGGAAAGACAAATGGTGCAGGTTAGGGGGGTCTGGGGTGCTGTGTTGTTGGGGGCAGGTTGCAGTGTGAAATGGGTGATGGGGCGGGGGCATGAACGAGGACAGGAAGGCCAAGTGGATGTCTGGGGAAAGGGCATCCGGGCGGTGTGCGTGTGTGTGCGCGCACACGTGTGTGTATGGAACAGCAAGGGGGCCGTGTGGCTGGCGGAGAGCGAGGCAGGGCAGGTGCGGAATGAGGACAGAAGGCAGTGGGCAGGGTTGAGCCTCCAGAGCCTGTGGGCCGTGTGGGGACTGGCTTCTCCCGCGTGAAGTGGGAGCCATGGGAAGATTCAGAGCAGAGGAGGGGCCGAGACCTGATTTCCATGTTCATCCAGTCACTGGCTGCTCACTGACAATGGACGGAGGAGACTAGGGCGGCATCAGCGAGGCCAGTTAGGAATTAGGCAGACAAGAGACCTGGGTACCTTGGTCCAGGGTGATGAGACATGGATACACAAAATACAAACGCCCAGCAAGTGTGAGTAACGCGGAGCAAGTGGGTTCTGGCTCTGGTTTGGTGGTGGGGGGTTTTTTCTCTTTTTTTATTGTGTTGGAATACGCACAACATAAAATTTATCATCTTAACCATCTTTAAATGTGCAGTTCAGTGGTATTAAATGTCTTCACATTGCTGTTCAACCATCACCACCATCCATCACCCCAGTAACTCTTTCATCCATCTTGTAAACTGAAGCTCTGTACTCATCAAACACTCATTCCGCATCCTCCCTCCCCCAGCCCCTGGCAGCCACCATTCTGCTTTCTGTCTCTATGAATTTGGCTGCTCTAGGGACCTCATATGAGTGGAATCACCCGGTATTTGTCTTTTTGTGGCTGGCTTATTTCATTTAGCATAATGTCCTCAAGCTTCATCCATGTTGTAACATGTATCAGGATTGCCTTCCTTTTTAATGCTGAATAATATTCCATTGTATAAACTACCACATTTTGTTGATATATTCACCTATCGATGGACACTTGGGTTACTTCCACATTTTAGCTATCGTGAGTAATACTGTGAGTAAAAATACCTCTTTGAGACCCTGCTTTTCAATTCTTTTGGGTAGATACCCAGCCCTGGAATCGCTGGATCATATGGTAATTATGTTTGTAATTTTTTGCGGACCCTCCATACTGTTTTTCACAGCGGCTGTACCACTTTACATCCCCACCAACAGTGCACAAGGGTTCCAGTTTTTCAACATCCTGACCAACTTGTTATCTTCTGTTTTTCTGGGTTTTGTTTGTTTTTAACACTAGCCATCCTGATCCGTGTGAGGTGGCATCTCATTGTAGTTTTGATTTGCGTTTCCCTGATGAGTAGTGATGCTGGGCATCTTTTCATGTGCTTTTTGGCCATTTGTATGTCTTCTTTGGAGAAATGTCCTTTCAAGTCTTTCAGCAGTTTTTGAATCGGGTTGCTTGGTTTTGGTTGTTGAGTTTTAGGAGTTCTCTATAGATTCTGGATGTGAATCCCTTATCAGTTGTGTGATTTGCAAATATTATTTTCCCGTTCTGTGATTTGCCTTATTACTCGGTGGATAGTATCTTTTGAAGCACAGAGCGTTCTCATTTTCATGAAGTCCAGTTTGTTTATTTCTTTTCTTTTATTACCTGTGCCTTTGATGTCAGATCCAAGAAATCATTGCCTGGCTCTGTTTTGAAGGTGCAGTTGACAGGATTGGCCGCAAGGTTGGGTTGGGTTGGAAGAGACAGAGAGGGGTCAGGCCTTCTTGCTGCCTCTGAGGCTTTTGGCCCCGGGCATAATGAGCTGCCCACAACTGGAGTGGAGTGAGTTAGGGGGAGAAACGAGGAGATTAGCTTTGGATACGTTAAGTTTGAAGTCCCAGCTCAACGCCAAGTGGAGGTGACGCGGAGTCAGTTGCTGGCCAGGTCTGGTGTCGAGGAGAGAGATTTGGGCTGGAGGTGACAACACAGGAGTCATCATCCTGTGGGGAGCAGAGGAAAGCCTGGCAGGAGGGAGGGAAGACGGTGGCAGACAAGTAGCAGAGTACGAAACCTTTCCTACCTGTGCCAGAATGACCGGGATTGGTCCAGCATAAGGAAAAAGCCTGAAAACTTTCTCGCACCAAGCGGGAGAGAGAGAGCAAAACAAGCAGACATCACCTCCTTGGCCCCTGATCAGAAGCCGCCCCGGCCTGGTGGTTCATTTTTTGCGTGTGGGTTTGGGGCGTATGTGTGCCAGGCACTGGGGTGTGAGTGGCAAAATCGGGGGCCGAGGCTCAATCCACTTTTCTGTCCCTGGCACCTGGCACCAAACCGGGCCCCGGGAGAGTGTCTGGCAGCCAGAGGTCCTTGAATGAATGAATGGAGTCCTGTGTGTTCCTCTGGAACAGACAGGAAAGGTGTGGGTGGGAGGATGCCCAGCTGCATTTGGCAAAGTGTGATTCTTTAAGGCTATTTTTATTGAAGTCAAGCAGACGTACAGAAATGTGCACACATCATAAGAGGACCGCTCGATGAATTTTCAAAAGATAAACATGCCCTTGTGTACCCAGATCAAGAAAAACACATGGGGGCTTCCCTGGTGGCGCAGTGGTTGAGAGTCCGCCTACCAATGCAGGGGACGCGGGTTCGTGCCCCAGTCCGGGAGGATCCCACATGCCGCGGAGCGGCTGGGCCCGTGAGCCATGGCCGCTGAACCTGCGCGTCCGGAGCCTGTGCTCCGCAACGGGAGAGGCCACAGCAGCGAGAGACCCGCGTACCGCAAAAAAAAAAAAAAAAA
>NW_020172781.1:7019033-7047479 GCF_003031525.2 Neophocaena asiaeorientalis asiaeorientalis | reverse complement strand
AAAAAAAAAAAAAAAAAAAAAAGAAAAACACATGACCGGCACCCGCCCCCAAGACATCTATGCCCCCTCCAGGCTCCACAAAGGGTGACCACCATCCCAAAGTCTCCTACTAGAGATTAATTTCACCTGTCTTTGTACTTTATTTACATACAAAGTGCTTTACATACATAAAAATGCTTTACATACATAAAAGCTTATGTTCTCTTTTGTACTGGCTTTTGGGGCTAATATCTCAGCATAATATCTGAGCGGTTTACCCATATTTTGTGAAGTTCTGGCTTGTTTTCTCTCCTGGCTGTTCAGTATGGATGGATTTATTTGTATTTGCTTATTTATCCATCCTCTTGTTAGTGAGCATTTGAGTGGTTTCCGGTTGAGGGCGGTTGCAAATAATGCTGCCAGGAACATGACATGTGCTCTGTGGTGAACAGTTAGATGCATTTCTGATGATATATCCTTAATGGTGGAATTGCTGGTCATAGGGAAGGTGCAAGGTCAGCTTTTGTCTCTTATGCCAAAGAGTATTTCCAAAGAGATTGTGCCAGGTTACTCTCCCACCCGTGGAACATGAAAGCTCTGATCGAATCACATCCTTGCTAACACTTGGTATTATCCTCTTTTTTTTCTTTTTTTAAACCATTCAGAGGTATAGTGGCCCCACGTTGTACTTTTATTTTGCATTTATTTCCCTGCTGGATAATGAGATTGAGCACCTTTTCACATGCTTATTAACTATATAGGTAATGTCTTGGATGATGTGTCTCTTAAAATTTGCCCCTTTTCCTAATGGGTTGCCTTTCCTGTTCTTATTGATTTCCCAGAGTTCTTTATATATTCTGGATACAGATATCTTGTTTGCCATATATATTGCAAATATCTTCTTCCATGTGTAACTTCATTTGATCAGTAAGAGGTAGAACCAGGAGTTTTGAGCCTCCGAGTCACTGATTTGAACACAGGTCAAGCGCTCACCTGTCTGAGCCTCAGTTTCCCTCTCTCGACACTCTGCTAGGCTGGAGTGTTTAGCCTAGTGCTTGGTGTGTAAACAGAGCTGGGACTGTTATTAGCACCTTTGCAGGGATGAAAGCCCTGAACTAAAACAGGCAAAACTGGCCCGATGGGGCTTTTCAGCATAAGTCATCCCTGTTTCTTGGGTCAGTTCTATAAATATTTATTAAGCATCTACTATATACCAGTCGCCGAGCTAGGGATTGACAGTATGGCAGTGAACAAGACCCAGTTCCTGCCCTTGGAGGAGGTTGCACCAGGGTGAGTGCGGGGGGCTGTGGGCGCCCAGAAGAACACTAACTGGGCTAGGGCATCATGGAAGGAAGGCTTCCCAGAGTAGGCGAGCTTCATAGTGGAGTATACTTGGGTAAGCCTCTTCTGTTTAGGTGCACGCTTGGGTGCCTTCTGTGTTCCAGGCACTGGTTTCCAGTCAGGAGTGATTGTGTCCCCAGGGGACACTTGGAGATAGTTTTGGCCATCACCACTTGGGGAGGGGACGCTACTGGCATCTAGTAAGTAGAGGCCAGGGATGCTGCTATACAATGCACAGGACAGCCCCATAACAAGAATTACCTGGCCCAAATGTCGATAGTGGTGAGGTTGGGGAACCTCTAGATGGCCAATGCCGATGCCATGTGAAATTATTACAAGGGGGATTAGCAGAGGGATCAGGAATGTGATCTTGTGCAGTGGATGTCCGAGAGGGCTTGAAGTGCGGGATGCCGAGGAAGGACGCGGATGAAGGAAGTGGAATTGGCAGGAAATGGGGGATGCCGAGGAAGAATGCGGATGAATCACGGTGATGGGAGCTCAGGGCATGCTTGGAGATTCCACTCGTGTCTAGGCCAGGCCTGGAAAGGAGGTGTGAGAGGGCTGTGGGGACCAGACAGTTAAGGACTGAACCTGTGTGTCTGCTTCGGGAGCCACAAGCCACGTGTGGCTGTTGAGCCCTCGAAAGTGGCTAATGCAGCTGAGGCACTGAATTTTCTATTAATATAATTTAAATTTAGATTTCAAAACAGATACTCCATTCCATTCTTGGCAAACTTTTAAATATGTGTAGAACTATTCGGGGATGTGGATGTACTTTTCCATCTGTGAATTTTATGAACTTTAGCTACAGATTGGGTATTTCTACTGACAAGTTGATCATCCAGATTGAGATGCATTGATGATAGAAGATACAGCCCCAATTCCAAAGAATTAGTACTAAGAAAGCAAGTAAATTGTCTCATTAATCATTTTTATATTGATTAATAATATTTTGGGATATACTGGGTGAAATAAAATCTATTATGAAGTTTTTAAGTTCACCTTTTTCTTCTTACCTGTTTAATGTGGCTGCTGGAAAATTGACTTTCACGGTGTGGCTGACCTTGAACTTCTACTGGATGTTGCCATTATAAACCGTGGGGAGGGGCTGCAGCATCGTGCTGAGGCTGGGGGCTCATGGAAGGGTTTAGACAGGGGAGGACATGGTCAGGTTTCCATGGCAGCGACACCGTCTGGCCACAGTGGTGAGAGAAGATTCCAGATAACAGGTCAAGACCAGCCATAGGGAGGCCGAATAGCCTGGAAGGCCTGAGCTCTGGCCGCAGAGGGAAGCTGTGATGTCCCAGACAGGTAGTGTCCACTGCCAGTCCATGAACAGGTGGCCAGGCTGGGCCCCCAGGGAGGAGGAGTGTTTGGGGAGAAGCGGGCACGTCCTGGGACTGACCAGTCCTTCAAAGGGGCCTCACTGCTAAGAGCCGGTAGGAGAGACCTCGGCCGGTACAGGTCCACCTGTTCCTGGTGGCCACCGCTCCAGACACCCACCAGCCCCGGCCTGGCCTGCACCCCTACGCTGGCTGCTGCCTGCACCCCGCTCAGGTTGGATACCCCGCCTCTTGCTGCCTGGCCCTGCTCTCCACTGCTTACCAGTTGTGTGACGTTGAGCAGGTAGCTTTCCCTCCCAGCGGGCCACCGGCTCTGCCTGACCTCACCCACGTTGTACAGAGAGTACAGGAGAGATTATAGATGCTGACAGGTGACGGGTCTTCCTGGGCTGGGTCTTTTGGGGATGACAGCATGGAGCCCGGGGGGAGGAACATCTTGTACGTTCTCCAGTTTGCAGGGGTTTCCCATCTCCGATCCCTGCACTACGTTCCCATTTCACAGCTTTGGCAGCTAAAGCTCGGAGAGGCGAAGCAGCTTGCCCCGTGTCACACGGCACAACAGAGGCAGGATTCTTATGAGGAGTCTGACCTATAAGGTCCACGGCCACCGCTCTCATGGCCATAGCTCAGTGTGTGATGAAGGGCAGGGTGCGGCACCTCTCTGAGCCTCCGCCTCCCCATCTGTCAAGTGGGGAGGATGGCGATGCTGAACACAGCCGACTGCCGTGTAGCGGTAGTAAGTTGAGTGCAGCAGCTCAGTGCCAGCCCAAGGCAGGGCTCCGGATGGCGGCTACTATTTGGTGACTGATCTGCACGTAAGTCCTCACGGCAGCTCTCCAAAGTGAGTGGCATGAGCCCATTTTTCAGGAGAGGAAACTGACGTGCAGCTAGTGAGAGCAAAGCTGGGGTCCCCACCAGCTCCTTGGCTCCAGAGCCCTTTCCTTCCCCCATCCTTGCCCTTATCCCAGAGTCCTGGCGTCACCTCCTGTGCATTAAAGGGCAGGTGGGCACCAGGATCCAGCTGGTCCTTTGTCCCGGATGACTGGACATGAATGGGCACAGGGCAGCCTCCCCGGTGGTATTTTCAGAAGCTCCCCTTCCCTCTACAGAGCTGCTCTCCCGCAGGATGTTTTCCTTTGCTAGGTAAGCAGCTTTGCTCTCTGAGGGCCAGAGTGCTTGGGAGGGAAGCTGGCATGGCACATGCCCAGGATGTGGCCAAATCCTAAAAGCCAGAGATGGCAGAGGCCTTAGAAGTCATCAGCCCCGGGGTTTGGTTGTCTAGCCTCAGTCTGCACATCTGGAAAATGGGAGGAATCGGCAAAAACAGTAACATCTGACAATACAGAGTTGGTGCAGACGGGGAAATTGCAGACCGTTGGCAGGAGGGTCTTTGGAAGGCACTTCTGCTGAAACGTAGAGGATGCCTGGCCCCCAAGCCAGCCAACTGCTTTTAGGTGGCTACTTAGAGTGGAGCCGCGCTTCTCAAGTTTTAATGTGCGTGGGGATGCCTGGGGGCTGGGTAAAATGCAGACTCTAATCCTGTACCTCTGGAGTGGGACTAGCAAGCTTCCAGGGAACCCTGCTGATGCATTATCAAGGCCGTGGGGTGCCTCTCACTCACGAGCACAAGGAGGCATGTCCCTTTGTGATAGGGCATGTTGCGTCAAGATGGAAATAGCCTAAAGGTCCATCAGGAAGGCTTTGGCCAAATGAATGGTCAGCCATCCCTGCCGGGGATGCTCTGGAGCAATTAAAGAGGGAGGGAGACCCACTGGGGTCCTGCACATTGATGTGTCTTGTCTCCCGAGAGGATGGCCAGGGCTTTGCCTGTGTCATTAACTGATGTGGCCCCGTGCTAGAACAGGGCCTGGCGCACAGTAGGTGCTCAGGCAGTGTTTACTGAATGACAGAATCAGTATGCTGACATGGGAAGATCTCCCCAACCTGGTGTGGAGTGAACCGAGCCAGTTTCAGGTTACGTGTGATCCAGGACCTCTCAGCCCTAGTAGCATTACCGACATTTGGGGCTGGATGGTTCTTTGTGGTGGGTGCTGGGCATTGTAGCATCCCTGGCCTCTACCCATCAGATGATCCCTAGTTGTGACAGCCCAGACTGTCTCCGGACATCGCCAGTTGGCCCCAGAGGGGCAAAATCAGGCCCAGGTGAGATCTGCTGTGTGATAGGACAGTATGTGGCTAGAAGGAGGAAGGGTGAATGGAAGGACGAAAGGATGGGTGGCAGGGAGGGTGGGAGAGAGGCCTTATGTGATTTCCATTCAGATGTGATTTTGGCTGTAACTTCATAGAAAGCAGGTGTGGGGGGCTCCTCCCTAAGCTGATAGACAGCGGTTACCTCTTAGAAATGAGGCAAGAGGACAAGACTGGAGATTTTGCTGCAAGGAGACTTAAGCCTTTTCTATTATTTTTAAATATGGAGGTTATAAGTGTGACTTGAGTAATTAAATAAATTTAAAAAGAGGGATGGTCCAGGGACCCACTTCTAGAGTGCAGGGAGTTAGTGAGAGTACACACCTGAAGTGCTCAGCACAGCGCCTGGCACCTAGCAGGAGCACAGTCGGAGGAAACCGTCGTTTTATTGTGTTGCATCCCTCTGGCAGCCCCTAAGCATATGAAGCAGTTAAGCTCTTCTTTCCATATGGGCAAACTTGAGCTCAGAGGATGGGAAGGGACTTTCCCAAGGTCACACAGCAAAGTAGGAACTAGGCTTGACTGAAAATCGGTCTTCATGGCTCTGATGTAGGGGCCACTTCTCCTCTGCCACCCTGTGTTCCCTGCCGGGCATCTGGACCTCCTGATCATCACATGTGAGGCTGTGTGGGCTGCTTCAAGTCCCCCAGCTTGTTGATCGCTTGATGTTCACCAGCCCAACTGGCACCCAGGAAGCGGGCAGGGCCGGAGGTGGCAGGGCTGTAGCCTGTGGCAGTTGCACTGTGGTTTGGCCCAGCAACTCTGGGAGGACTGCCAAGGATGTGGAGCCTGTGATGGAGGACCTTGGCGGAGACAGTCCCTGTCAGTGGGCGCTGGCTGCCAGCCCTGTGCAGCTGCAGAGTCATACTGCTCCTCTCCTGCTCAAACACCTGCCATGGCTCCCTAGTACCCAAGTCGAAATTTCCTTCCTGTCGAGTTAGCATTCCATGCCCTACAAAAGATTCTCTATGACATTGCTAGACTCCAAATACTAATACTGGTAGTAATAATAATAGTAACAATAATAATAATAATAATAGGGCCTAGAGTACCTACTGTTTGGTAGGCATGGTACAAAATGCTTTTCATGCATTATCTTATTTAACTCTTACAAAAGCCCTATGGCACTGCTGCAAGTCTGATTCTCATTGTACAGAGGAGGAAACTGATGCCTACAGAAGTTAAGCGTCTTGCCCAGGGTCACGTAGCTCATGGCCCCGCCAGGATCTGCAGCCTGGCTCCAGAGCCAGGCTCTTAACCAAGAGGCCAGCCTATCTCATCTTACTAGGAGAATGAACCAGCATGATGCCAGCAGGGAGGAGCCTGGGTCAGGGTGTCTGGAGAGCTGGGCCCAGGCCTGGCTGCCCCATGACCTTGCTGTGTGACCTTGGCCAGACTCTCTGGGCTTTCACCAGGCTTCCTCCAAGGCCAGCTCTACCTTCCGAGGCTTCAGGTCTCAATATTGTGCAACAAACCTAGAAATCACCCAATTTCTTTTTTCCATTCTTTTATTTTACATCACACCATTGATAAACATCCACTGTAGAATAGTTAGAAAATCCAGAGGGAAAAAAGGAGAAATTAGTGGAGCTCCAGTTAGCAGTTTAGGGTATACCTTTCTGGAGTATTTTCCCAACATAAATGTCTACCAGAGTGGAATCAGATAACCTTTTTATCACCTAACATCACATCCCAGATGACCCATAGGGTAATGAATCCTTTTTTTACGGTCGTATCCGTAAAAAATAACAGGTCTGTTATCGTTGTACCGTGGAATATTTAACTAGACACTAGGGTGTCTAGTTAGAGATGATGATAAATTAAGAGCTGACATTTACTGAAATCCTCCTGTCGGGTCCTGCCCTAAGCCCTTGCCTCAGTGGTCATCACAGCAACCCTCTGAGGTGGGCAGTTCAGCCCCATTTTACAGAGGAGGAAACTGAGGCTGTTGACGTTAACCAGGCCCAGGTCTCCTGGCCTGTCCTTGGCAGAGCCGGATGCGGCCCCAGCCCCTCCCGAGCCCTCCATGCAGGCCCTTAACCACTGGGCCTCCCTGCCATGTGCCTCACCTCCCGTGTTCTCAGATGCCCTGTGTCTTTGAGGTGGGTGCGCTGTGACTGTCCAAGGAAAGGGAATGAAGTGGCTGCCCACTGAGCCCCGTGTGTGGAGAGGTGACACATGACGTATACAGCCAGAGCTCAGTAAATGCTCATCTCAAAGCAGAAGTTGCAGTAGGATTTCTCAGGGCAGGTGGAGACAGAATCACTCCGGGAGGAGTGGGGCTTTGTGGGGACCCATTTCCACCACTCCATATGGATTTCCTCCAGGGACTCCCAGCAGCCTCTGCTGTCAAGGTCGGGAGTGTTTTGGGGGGTGTCCCAAGCTCCCCGGCGCCTGGGTACAGTGTGAACAGAACTGTGTACTCAATTTAGGGTTTGCAGATACCCGGGTTTAGTCTGGAGGGATCCCAAGACCCAGAGCTGAGATTAGTAAGGGAGTGAGTGCCCCAAAGCTCAGCAATCGAGATAAATACTATTTTAATGCAAATTAAAAAAAATCAAAACCAGCGGGTGAACCTTGAAAACATTATGCTAAAGGAAAGAAGCGAAAGACCCTGCTTTATGTTATTCCGTTTATATGAAATGTTCAGAAGAGGCAAATCCATAGAGACAGAAAGTATTGGCTTGGCCATAAAGTTTGTTCGGGTTTTTCCCTAAAGTGTTATGAAAAAACTAGAACGAACTTTCTGGCCAACCCAATAGATTAGTGGTTGCCAAGGGCTGGGGGGAGGAGGGGAAGGGGGTGTAGCTTGAGTGCGGGGCTTCTCCGTGGGGTGTTGAAGATATTCTGAAACTCATCGTGGTGATGTTTGCACAACTCTGTGAATGCACGAAAAACCGTTGAATTGTACACTTTAATTAGGTGAATTTACAATATATGAATTAGAGCTCAGTAAAGCCGTTAGCAAAAAAAAAATCTAAATGATGAAAAAATATCCATGATGAACAATGTGTCCACATTTTAAACAAAGACAGGATCAGCATTACTGATTTGTTTCCCTCTTGCCTCGGGCTCTAATACAGCTTAGCATAGCGCCATTATTTATCCTATTTAAAAATGTGATGTTTTGTTCGTCATTGTTTTTGGGCATTCGTTTTTAAACGTTGCATTAAAATGTTATTGATCTTGATTACTGAGTTGGGGGCACCCCCTTAAATTTTGCGGTCAAAGCCTCATCATCCCGACCCTGCCAGGCAAACCTCTCGCTCTCCGTTGGGTGGCCAGGCGCTCCCTGGCCAGTTTCCCCCTTCCGGCTCCCATTGGGCAGATGAGGCTGGTGAGGCCTATGGCAAGAAAGGCTGTGAGTTTGCCTGGCCTGAGGCTAGAGTGGGGTCTCTGTGTCACCTCCTCTGGCCCAGAGCATTTGGCCTCTTGGCCACCTTCTTCCCTCTGTCCTCCGTCTCCTCTCCTTTGAGGTGGTCCCTGGATCCCCCGGCGCCTCTCACCTGGCCTCCAGCCCTCGTCTACTAAGCCATCCTACACTAGAAAAAGCCGTGTCCACCCCCAGAGCCCCAACCTCACCAGCACTCACCACTTCCCACTGCCCCCAGGATAACGCCAAGCTCCTTACTTACAGCCTGGGCCCCGCCAACCTCCTTTGCCCACCCTCTTGCCCCCCCATTGCTGACTTCTGTCTCACATGTTCGTGTGGAACCCATACTTATCCAAGAGCTACAGCATCAGCCTCAGCCCTATGTGCTTTCTCACAGTTAAGCCTCCATCTCACTTAAATCCTCGCTGCAGCCTTGCTAGTAAGAGTTGGTGGACCCATTTTACAGATGAGGAAACTGAGGCCCAGGGAGAGGAGAGGACACTGCTAGGGGCCTGGAGCGGAGGCAGGTGTAGACCCGGGCCGACTGACCACATACCTGGGACTCTGTCCTCTGCTGGCAATGGAGGTGCACACGCCTTGTTCTGCTTCCCCTCAGGGCCCTGTGTGCAGTGTCTGAGGCCAAGGTCACCCCCACTCCGGTCCCTGATGTCCTCCACCCACTTCTGACTGGAGTTACTCTCCAAGGTCACGTGCTGGCGTGTGAGGCCAGCATGGGTGGATGTCACATGCCTTTCATAATAGTTCCATTGTCTCTGATTTTTATTTATTTATTTTAAATATTTATTTATTTATTTTTTGCCCGTGCCACACGGCATGTAGGATCTTAGTTCCCTGACCAGGGATCGAACCTGGGCCCCCTGCAGTGGAAGCGCAGAGTTAACCACTGGACCGCCAGGGAAGTGTCTTTTATCTTTTAAATAAAATCAAAACGGCTAAACCACACCCCAGAATATGCCATTGAGCTTTTCCTGGTACACACCCTTCCCATGCTCTCGTTTGATGGTGGAGCGAGGAAATGGGCAGGGTGAGGGAGGAATGGGACCCAGGGCCCTCCTGAGGCAGGGGTGCAGCTCTTGGCTCCCCGAGTCACAGTCTTTGTTTCCCAGGGGCCCGGGAATCTGGATAGGAAAAAAAAAATGACATCTTTATTTATACTAATTAACATCTCCAGGCATCAGTGTAGGTGACAAATGGCAGTCATATAGTAGCAGCAGTAGTTGGGCCTTGGTCACCAACAGAAACCGTATGTATCTTCATATCATATTCCTGTTGCCGCAGACACCTCTACCCGTCACAACACGCAAATGACGGTCGTTACGAGGCCCACCGCTCGATCTGGTTATTCATGGCTCTAATCAAGCAGCGTATAGGTGACAGTATCACAGCGTCTTCATCAGTGTGTTCTTAGCCGGACTCGACTGTAAATGGTTTCCTTTTACTCTTACGTAATTGATTCCATTTAAAAACACTCTTCTGGGAAGGGGTCCGTAGGTTTCACCAGATGGCTGACAGGGTCCATGGCAGCAGAAAGGTCAAAGACCCCATTGGGCGTGGGTTCGAGTCCTACCGCTGCCCGGCACCGCCCTGAGAGCATGTGCAGCTGCTTCCCTAGTCTGCATTTCTTATTTGTGCCCTGATCAGAGAGGTGCTTTCTCCCTGTGGGTTGTGGGAGAGTCAGTGATGGTGCTGGACGCTGCCCTGTGCGGGGTCCGTCCGGCTGACCGTTGGGTGTGGCCCTGGGAGCTCTAGCACCCGGATGTGCACGCTCCCTGTCCTGGGGTCCATCCGCCTCTGGGTGGCTTGTCTGTCTGTCCTGTGTCTGTTGCCCTGACACTCCTCACTGGCAGACCTGTGTCTCTCCTAAGAAACGATGTCACTTAAGCTCACGCTGTGTGCCAGCCTCACGACGGCCCACCAGGCGGGTGCGCTTTGCACCCTTATTCTGGAGAGGAGGCAAGTAAGACCCAGAAAGGAGAAGTCGCTGGCTCAGGGTCACACAGCTAGTGGGTGGGTGAGCCCAGATTGCACCTGGGCCTGTCCGGCTCTTGGCCTCCATGCTGGGACCACTGCAGTCCCCGAGCCTGGCCAGTACATAGCCCTCAAATGCTGAATTCAGTGCCCCACACAGTGTTTCATAGCTCAGGGGGAGGGGCAGCGCTCGGTAAATGCAGATCCCTGGGCTCCGTCGGGGAACTTCCAAATCAGAATATTTGGGGGCAGGACCCAGGAATCTGTCTTTTAAGAATTTCAGGTGATTCTGATGTGCGCAGAGGTTTCGAACCACCTTAAAGGGGAGAAATAACAGTGATACAGTAACAAAGCTCTGAGCGCCATCCGCTCACGTTAGCACCCACAGATGAGAAAACTGAGGCACAGAGAAGTTAGGTAACATCGCTGTTTACCTCCCCTGCTCCAACCAAGGCTGCATTGCTAGTAACCACCAGAACCGGACTCCAAGCCCAGTGTGTACAGCTCCCACTACAGTGCTCGTCCCACCCCCCAACCTCTACTTCTGGAAGCTTCTAGACAGAGGAATGGAGACAGGTCGTGTGTGTGTGTGTGTGTGTGTGTGTGTGTGTGTGTGTGTGTGTGTGTGTTGTGTGGCGTGGGTGAAGGAAGCCCGGGCCTTGCAAGGTCACCCTGACCTTTTCCTGTTTACACTCTTGATCAGGAGGGGCCCGTGTGTTCCCGAACAGGAAGCCCAGAGGGAGGGCTGCACCAGGCGCTGGGGGCAAGGCTGGGACGTGGGAGCCAAGAGGCTGAGCTGGTTACTGCCCCGGGGAGCTGCATGACCTTGGACATGCATCGCCCCCATCCGTGAGTTGGGCAGGGTAGAGGTTTGGGGGTGATGGTTAAAAGCTTGGCCTCTGGCATCAGACCGAGCTGGGTTCCACTTCAGGCTCAGACCGTTCCTATCTGTGTGACCTCGGGCTGCACGCTTCACCTCTCTGAGCCTCAGCTTCCGCCTCTGTCAAACGGGGCTAATAAGCGTGCCTCGCCCTACTCCCCGGGTTGTTAGAGGCAAAATGCACAGCAAAGTGCCAGGCACACACAAGTCTCTGCTTAAATCTTTACTTGGCAACAGGCCAGGCACCGGATGATTCTGTGTGCACACATGCATTTCTTTTTCTAAAAAATATCAAATATTTTCCCGAGTTGTCCACTTTTCTCACCAGAGGCCGGCTGCCTGAGTCCTCCCACTAGGCCTTCTGAGATTGGGCCCAGAACCAGAATGTGCACCGGCTTCCACGGTCACTCACGACATTTGCATTTTGTGAGTTTGTCCTAGTTCCCCTGGGAGCTCATACAGAGCAGGGGCCTGGCCCGATGGCCTGAGGGACGCATCGAGGTTGCCGCCTGACTTCGTTAATAGTCTCGCTGGAATCCAGCCGTGTGTGTTACTGGATGTGCTGTTTCTGGCTGTTTTCACGGTGCAGGAGGCAGAGTGGGTAGCTGTCACAGACCCTCTGACCCACGGGGCCAAAATCATCGGCTTCCTGGCCCGTCACAGAAGTTTGCCAACCCCGCCTCACCCGGCCACTGGCTTCTTCGTCTTCGGGTTCCTTCCAGTCTTCATCCACGTGCTGTGATGACAATTATCATAATATTCAGTGCTGACGTTTTTGCACGTCCGTGCTGGGCACAATGAAGTTATGGAATTCCTCATGACTCTATTTGTCCCAAGTGTTACTCCCATTTCTCAGATGGCAACACTGAGGCTTGGAGAGCTGGATTGACGCAGGACACCCAGCCTCTGAGTACAAGAGCCAAGAAGTAACCTCCGCCCTCATCACTCCCTACCCTGAGCTTGTGCCAACAGGGTGCTGAACTGGGCCTCTGAGAGGGAGGCAGGGTGGCACGTGGGGGTCCAGCTTTGATCATTTTAGGTTAAAAAAAAAAATGCAAAGCTCATCAGGAAGGAGAGATCTAGGAGCATGGGCTATGGAGAGAGAGGAAGATTTGGGTTTTCCTTTCACTTCCCTGCTTACCAGCTGTGTGGCCTTGGGCAGGTGAACCTACTTCTCTGAGCCCCAGTAAAGAGATGGTTAATAAGGGGGCTTCCCTGGTGGTGCAGTGGTTGAGAGTCCGCCTACCGATGCAGGGGACACGGGTTCGTGCCCCGGTCCGGGAAGATCCCACATGCCGTGGAGCGGCTGGGCCCGTGAGCCATGGCCGCTGAGCCTGCACATCCGGAGCCTGTGCTCCGCGGCGGGAGAGGCCACAACAGTGAGAGGCCCGCGTACCGCAAAAAAAAAAAAAAAAAAGATGGTTAATATGGGAGAGTCAGATGGGATCATGGACAGGGTAGTGAGGACAAAATTCTGTGATATATGTAAAACCCTTAGTTCAGTACCTGGTGCACAGAAAGTGCTTGGTAAGTATGAGCTAATATTTCTAAGGCCGCGCTCCAGCCTGGCTTTTCTTCTTTCCTCTTGAGCCACCCCATGGTGCTTCTTAAGCTCAAGAGGTTCTTGGGAACCTCTTGATCTGCTGAGCTTGGAGAAATCATGCAGAATTGGAAAGTTCAAATGAGTCTGACCCCTTAGGGCATGTCTTCCCCTCCCACGGAGGGCATTACACAATCACAGTCGGGATTATCTGATGTGCTGGTTTCCTGGATCCCCACTAGAACATCATCTCCGTTAAGGGCAGAGGCCTTGGTGTGCCGCCCTTGAGGTGTTCCAGCATCTACTTCCAAGCATAGTACGTTATCAGTAAACATTCGGGGGATGAATGAATCCGGCCTAAGAGCATCTTGAAGACTGACCAGCCCCCCTCCCCCCCCCTTCCTTCCAGTGGTCGTTCAGGGCAGCCATGGGTCAGTGGGAAGGGAGCGAAGTCCTCTCCCGTCCTCTCCTGCTGCCCCCATTCTATGAGCCACGTGACACGAGACAAAGGATGTTATTGTTAAGACAGAACCAGATTTGGAAACTGGGTTTCCCTCTTAGTAAGGCACACTTGCTATGTGCCAGGTTCTGTTCTAACACGTTCTAACATTTATACTTCCCAATACTCATATGAGGCTAGTCCCACATTTACACTGGCCACATTTCTAGTGCCCTGGGGCCGTACATGAGCCTCCTAGGAGGTATTGTTGTCATCTCCATTGTACAGAAGGAAACTGAGGCTCAGAGAGGTTAAGTGACTTGCCAAGATCACACAGCCAGTAGCTGGTGGAGTCAGGATTTGATCCCAAGCAGTCTGACCCCCTACTATGGCTGGCATACAATTCAAAAAATACTAGCCATTTTATTATTATATAGATCAAGGTAATATAACAACACCATGTGTTCTTTTTGTTTGTTTTTTTAAAAAATAAATTTATTTATTTATTTATTTTTGGCTGCGTTGGGTTTTTGTTGCTGCGCAGGGGCTTTTCTCTAGTTGCTGCGAGCGGGGGCTACTTTTCGTTGCGGTGCGCGGGCTTCTCATTATGGTGGCTTCTCTTGTTGTGGAGCACGGGCTTTAGGTACGCAGGCTTCAGCAGGTGTGGTTCGCGGGCTCTAGAGCACAGGCTCAGTAGTTGTGGCTCACGGGCTTAGTTGCTCTGCCGCATGTGGGATCTTCCCAGACCAGGGCTTGAACCCAGGTCTACTGCATTGGCAGGTGGATTCTTAACCACTGCGCCACCAGGGAAGCCCAACACCATGTGTTTTTAGGAGAAAAATATTATCACCTACCACCCCTGTGGCATTTTGAGTCTGTTCTCTTCTCATTTTTCATACATGGAGTTTGTGTTTGCCGGTTGGTTCGGTTGACTTGGTGGTTTCGCTTTTTAGCACAGTCGTGCTTACCCTGAACCCCCATGGGGCTTTGTCATCCGTAAATTGGAGAACCAAGGCGCCCCCTCCCCCCTCCGCCCTGCCATTGAGTTATTGTGAGGATAAAATGAGGTAGCGGTGTGGAACTCCCTTGGTCAGGTGTTAAATATGCAGTGGTGCTTAATAAATGCTGATGTTCCTCCTGCAAGAAAAGGAGGGCTCAGTGACCCCTCCCCATGCCTCTCATGTGTCTTCCAAGTCTGCGTTGTCCAATAGAACTTTGTGTGAATGATGGGAATATTCTAGATCAGGGGCCTGAAAACTTTCTCTATAAATGACCAGATAGTAAATATTTCAGGTTTTGGGGTCTGCTCTGCCCAGTATGGTAGCCCCCAGGGGGCCACTGGGCTGTTGAATTGTGACCAGTGCCAATGAGGAGCTGGATTTTAAATTTTATTTAATTTTACTTTATTTATTTATTTTTAATACCAGGGCTCGAACTCGTGTCCCCTGCATTGGAAGGTGGATTCTTAACCACTGCGCCACCAGGGAGGTCCCCATTTTACTTAATTTAAATTTAAATACTGACCTGTGGCTAAAGCGTCATGTCGGAGTCTTGGCGTTGCAGCTCTGAGTGACTGAAGGCTCTGACAGCCCCGTTTCACCGCCCTGAAAGGGGGCCGTGGGAGCTGCCTGCCTGGCAGGCCTCTTGAACTCTCTGGCATTTCAAGGGCTGCCTGAGGGCAGCTGGGCCTGAGCCATCTCGTCTCCGGAAAAGCTTCAAGGGCCCTGGTCCCTAACTGTGTTTGTTGTTGTTATTCCAAGAACCAGGCTTCTCTTCACTGGCCACCCATGTGCCCTGGGAATGCCAAGCCTGTGTATTCTGTAGCTGGGAGGAGGAGGAGGGTCTGGGAACCCTTCTCCTCCTGGGGTTAGATATACTAATCCCTGGTATTTCAGGGAGAGGAAAAAAAACTGTATGGAGGCAAGGAGAGAGCGAATAGGAAGGGAAAGAGGACCCCAAAAATGGTCCTACGCCCAATGTATTTGCATCATGGCACAAATAAAATAATTGCTGAGAGTTTTGAGTATTTGCTATTGTCTTGTTTAAACCTCCCAATAGCCCATTTTACAGCATAGGAAAACCGAGGCTCGGAAGAACAACAATCTACCTAGTCAGGGAATCATCCAACTCCAGAGCTGCATCCTTAAACCCCCCCACCCCACCTCTTGGGCTGGGACTAAGCAGAGGGAAGATGAGCCTCAGACTCTGTGACTCTGTGAAGAGATTTTTGCTCCCAAACCTCAATTTTCACATCTGTAAAATGGGAGAAGGCGAGAATTGGACTAAAAATCTGCCACCCACCCCCTCCCCCAGTAAATGGTAAGGACATAGTAGTGACATGTACACCAAAATCTCCTTGGTTCCACATCAGCCAGGCTTCATGCCAGACCCCATGAGTTCACGGCCCATTCCTTTAATGCAGTGGTTAAGAGCTGGGCGTCAGAGTCTCACAGATGTGGATGGCGATCCTGGTTCCCCGGGTCAGTTGCTCTTCCTCTGGTGTCATTTCCTCACCTGTAAAATTGGGAGTATCGTACTTTCCTCGTTGGGGGATTAAATGGCACAAGGCACTCACAGCAGGCATTTGGTCAGTGTTAGGTGGCAGTGGCGGCACGGCATTGTCCAACTCCAGGGGGCGCCATATTTGTCATAGGCTGGGTACGCAGTGCCCTTTGGAGTTAAGCAGTGCACAGCCTGTTCAACCATACCCAGCAATTCCAGATGGTGATTCGTGGTACAGTGGTGGTGGTTGTTGCTTCTTGTTATATTTACTCTTCCTGAAGCCCAAGGTCCCTGGGCCAAGAAGAAGGGAGAGCCCGGTTGTAAGAGACCCATTACTTCCTAAGGCAGCAGTGCCTTAGCTCAGGTTCTCAGCTGACACCCCTCTGCCTGAGAAGTGGGCCAGTTCACTCCCTGGCTGAGTCAGTGAATTTAGACCCCAGCTTCAACATCTTGGGCGGAGGTGGCCTGTCCCTGCCTTGCCGCTCGTCTCCCAGAGTCACTGTCGGGCACCCTTGGGAAGCCCAGCATCCCCTTCTGCCCCTCCGAGGGGGCCCAGCCCCTCTCCATAGCACCCACCCCTAATGCACCTAATGCAGCGTCTCTTCTGCCTCTGCAGGGCTCAACCCGTGGAGAATCTTAGCAAGCAGCCACGAGGGCTAGATCCCAGGGATGAGAGTGTCCAGGGGAGGTAAGTGCTTCCCGAAGGTCCCCCAGAGACCCGGCTTCTCCAGGAACAGCCCCCAGCCTCCTGATTGGGCAGCCGAGCAAACTCCCCCAGGCAGCTCTCTCCTCTGTTAGAAATCCAGACAAAGCTGGATCCCAGCAGCGTGGAGAGGGCAGGCCTCTGTTCTTCCTCACCCCTTAGGAAAGTGATTCTCCTGGTGATGGGAGAAGGCTGAGTCCCCGAGCAGGCAGGACTTACCCGGCATTAGTGGGCAGATTCAAGCACGGCCAGAACCCAGCCCTCTGCGTGCCACCTTCCAGCCTCAGTGTTCTTGGCGTGCTTGCTTTGCCCTTCACACAAAAGCTCCCTGAACCTCATAATAGCTCCCTGAGAAAAGCTTCTTATCATCCCCCCTTTTTTTGGAGGAGAAAACAGAAGCTCAGAGAGGCGAAGTCCCTTGTCCGGCTCTCCAGCTGGCAAGTGGCAGGGGCTGGATTTGAACCTGGGGCTGTAAGACTCCAAGTCTGAGGGTCTTAGCCACCATCCTCACTGCCAGGATGCCGGGACACCTCCCTCGACAGGGTCCAACAGGGTGGTGCGGACGGAGGGCAGGCCGGAGTCCCTGGGCTGGGTCCTCTGGCCCTTCCTGGAATGGGCGGAGTCTCTGATTCTGGGTGGTCAGGAGGCCACCTTCTGCTTCGTAGGCTCCCAGCTGCTTTCCCTCTGCCAAGTGGCCCTGCCTTTGCTTCTCAAGCCATCCTCCAGGTCTGTGCAGTTTCCTCCTCACGGCTGACTTGCCCGCTTTGAGCTGTTTTCTCCTGGCGACTGAGATGAGCCCTTCGCTGGGTGCTGTCCAAGGAAAGTGAACAGCTCAGCCTCAGCCTGGTCTGACCCAGGCCTGCCACTCCAGCCATGCCATCCATCTCGGGCAAGTTGCCTCTTCTCTCTGAGCTGCTTGCTGGGCAGGAGGCATCCCTACCCCAGAGTTGGCGGAGAGGATCCCGCTACGTGAGGCATGGAATAAGCTTTAGCAGAGGACGTGCTCAGTCAATGTAAAAACACACAACTCACTGCTTTGTTTTGAAGTGCTGTAGCCAGATGAACGCTCAGTATTAAGCAAAACTCATGAGTTGATAACATTAAAAAAAATTCTGTCTATCCCTTCTTCCAGGCCTTTTCCCCTGGTATTTAGTATCCAAGTCACTTCCAACCCCAAACAGAAGCTCGAAGAGTACGTAAACACACACACATACAACACACACACACACGCACACACACAAACACACACACGGGCAGGCACACTGTGTCTATCCTTTTTGGAAACCACTTTCCCAAATTATCCCCTTTTCTCCCTTTCTCTGCATCCCCCATCGCCATCTGTTCCCCAAAGCTTCAGTCTCTCACTCCCCACCAAGTGTCAGGAAGAAAGGGTGATTGTACTAATTCAAGCTAAAGTGTGATTGACAGTCCCCCAGGGTTTTGACACTGAAATAATAATCGTTGGCAGAATTCTACTCTCAGGTCTAAGGGGAGAATTTCAGTGAGCATTTAAAGAAGCCGAGAGCTCCATAGAGGGGTTTCTGAGGGACTTTGTGTCCTGTCCAGCCTGCTTCCCCGCTGAAAGTAGCCCTGGAATTAGATTTCCCCTGCCAGACATGAATCCAGTGTACACATTAACTGCCAACAGTTTCAGCAGCATATGACAGGCTCAGGTTTCTGGGGAGAGGGTCCCCAGCTATTTTCTGATGCTCAGAGAAGCCAGCAACCCCCGGATGAGACTCATCTTTGCTTTGTCAGTTGCTTCTAGAATCCTCACAGCAGCCTTTGAGGTCAGTGGACCCACCCGTCTTTGTAGCTGAGGAAACTGTGGCTTAGATGGAGGAAGTGACTCTCCCGAAGACACATGGCCAGGAAATGCCAGGGCCTCTTAGCAGTTTCGACCCCAGGCCCCGAGGCTGTGTGCTTCTTCAGCTTTGATGTTTATTTTCCACTTGCTATGGCCTGAGGGGCCCCAGGCAGCCCAGGCCCTCGTGGGTGGATTGGTCCAGCTGCCAACCGGGTCCTTTAGTGGTTTCCGGTGAACCTCCCATCCAAAGAAGAAAGCCGCCTCCCACTCCTTTCCCTTCAGACCCTGTCCCATTCGCCAAGCCACCTGAAGCCCCCCGGCATGCTGGGCTCTTTCCTGCCTGTTACTTTGCACTGGCTGTTCCCTTTGCCAGGAACTCCCTTCTCTCTCTTCTCCACCTGGCTGTTCAAAACTTCCCTGTCCACTGCTTAGAACTCGGCACAAGGGCTGCCTCCTACAGGAAACCTTCCCTCACCTACACAGGTCGAACCTGTCACCCCCTCCCTAGTGTGGGTCCACAGTATGAGTAGACTCGGGGGGCTGAGGCTGTGTCTCTTAACTCCATAGCCCAACTCCCGCACACAGTAGGAACTCATGAAATGTCGGGGTAAATGAATAACCAGTCAGTGATCATGGCTAATATTCTTTCAAATGCTCCCAATGTGCCGGGCACATTCTTAAGTTCTTAAAGGGGGTCATTTAATGTTCATAATAGCCCTTTGAGGTGGACACTCTTAGACCCATTTTACAGATGAGGCTCAGAGAAGTGAAGTCTGTTGCCCAAGCTCACACAGCCACACAGGAAATGGCAGAGCTGGGATTTGAACCCAGGTCTGTCTGACTCCTTGAATGCCCAGAGACCTCAGGCCCTCACTTGGATTCTAGAAAGAGGTGAGAGAGGAAACAAAGGTTCTGAAACGCAGCGGGGGTGAGGCAGAGAAGGGCTGGGTGGTCGGAGGTGGGCTGTCTGTCCAGCATCTGGGTCTGCACCTTTAGCGTTGGGCTGAGGTTGCATAATCAAAGGGCCTTGAGGGTGAATTGGGGAGGAGGATAGATCTGACGTTTGAGTGACTAGAGAAGGGGTGGCTGGGCTGGTGGACCCCTACTCTTTGAAACCAGCCCCTACCTAAAGAATTGGCATTGAGGTCTCATCATCTTTATTAGTGACATTTGGGAGGGGTGAGGAGCTAGGCCCAGGGTCATAATTCATGTCCTAAGTCATCCCCTCCCCCTGTTCGCACGTCACCCCCCGAGTCTGAGCATCCCCAAGTCTCCGCAGGACACGGGCAGGAGCCTCCTGACTGACCTCCCCGCCTCCGTTCCCACCCCTGCAGGCCCTCTCCCCAGGGGCTGCCCGTAGAGTAAGTCCAGCTCCTTCCCCATCCCCTGAGGACCCCATCTTCCCCTTCCCTCCCCTCCAGCCCCAGAAGCCTGCTCTCAGGTTCTTGAACACACCAAACCCTCTCTCTCCCATCTTGGGGTTTTGCACTCTCCGTTCCCTCTGCCTGGAGCACCCTTCCCACACATTTTCACACCGCCAGCTCCCTCTCATCCAGGTCTCAGCTTGGACGTCACCTCCTCCTTAACCTCCCTCTTCCTTCCCCTTCTTGATCTCTCTCATGGTGTCCAGCTTATTTCTTTGCAAGCCATTATCACGGTCTGGCGGTAGCTTGTGTACCGTCCACGTCCCCCACTCAGTGGTAAGCTCCTTGAGGCCAGAGGCCTGGCTGTCTCGTCCACTGTCCTGTCTCCAGCCTCGAGCAGGTGCCTGAAACCTTTTTATTGCTTCCGAGTGAAGGCTGAACGAACGGACGGCGATTCTGGAAGAAGCCCAGACCAGGATATTTTGCACCTTCTGAAAAGCCTCTCCTGCAGAGGCAGACTGTGGCCACTCAGAGCAGACACAGAGCCGGCTGGTGAGCCTGCTGGCCTGGGTCAAAATCATGGACCCTGGCTTGGCCGCTTTCCAGCTGGACAACGGTGAACAGTCGCTCTGTACCTTGGTTCCCTCCTCGCTGTACCATAATCATTTCCTAGCACTTACTCTGGGCCAGGCCCCGCTCATTGGACCCAAGCACGTTCTGTAAATATTTGTTAAGCATCTACTAGGGGCCAGGCACCGTGCTAGGAGCTGGGGAGACGGCCGTGAACAAAACAGGCAAAACCCCTGTCTTTATCAAACGACTGTGCTGCTGAAATCTGAGGTTCTAGTGCTTTATTATTTTCACATGTCAAAGAATTTCACATAAATGTATTTCAAGAAAGTCCATTTTTGAAAGAATTATTACTCTTTCCATTTATCAGTTGGGGAAACTGAGGCATTGAGTGGTTAAGGAACTGGGCAAGATCTCACAGCTAGGGAGTAGCCAGGAGGGATTTGAACCCAGGCCATCGGGCCCCCTGAGGTAACAGTAGCAGCTACGCTTACGGTTGTTGGAGGATCTCATGAATTAAGATGGATGCAGTGCCCCGCAGCGTTCTGCTCTGCACGTCAGCACCCTCACACTTGCCGCTCTTGGGGTCTGGATGGTAAAGCACCTGCAGCCCGCAGGCCTCCCTGACCGCCCGTGTCCCTCTCTCTCCCCAGATGTGAGCCCGGCGGGGCTCCCGCCCACCTGTCGCTGAAGCGCGCCCCCCGCCCCGGGCCCAGCATGCGCCTGTCGGTGCGGAGGGCACTGCTGGCAGCCGGCTTCGCCCTGGCCCTGGTGCTGGCGGTCCAGCTGGGACAGCAGGTGCTGGAGTGCCGGGTGGCACTGGGGGGCCCCCGGGGCCCCCGGCGGGCCATGCGGCCGGAGCAGGAGGACCTGGTGATGGTGGGCACGGACCACGTGGAGTACCGCTACGGCAAGGCCATGCCGCTCATCTTCGTGGGGGGCGTGCCCCGGAGTGGCACCACGCTCATGCGTGCGATGCTGGACGCCCACCCCGAGGTGCGCTGCGGGGAGGAGACCCGCATCATCCCCCGCGTGCTGGCCATGCGCCAGGCCTGGTCCAAGTCGGGCCGGGAGAAGCTGCGGCTGGACGAGGCGGGTGTGACAGACGAGGTGCTGGATGCCGCCATGCAGGCCTTCATCCTGGAGGTGATCGCCAAGCACGGAGAGCCGGCCCGCGTCCTCTGCAACAAAGACCCCTTCACGCTCAAGTCCTCTGTCTACCTGTCGCGCCTGTTCCCCAACTCCAAGTTCCTGCTGATGGTGCGGGACGGCCGGGCCTCCGTGCACTCCATGATCACCCGCAAGGTCACCATCGCCGGCTTCGACCTCAGCAGCTACCGTGACTGCCTCGCCAAGTGGAACAAGGCCATTGAGGTGATGTACGCCCAGTGCATGGAAGTGGGCGAGGACAAGTGCCTGCCCGTGTACTACGAGCAGCTGGTACTGCACCCCCGGCGCTCCCTCAAGCTCATCCTCGACTTCCTCGGCATCTCCTGGAGCGACGCCGTCCTGCACCATGAGGACCTCATCGGCAAGCCCGGCGGCGTCTCCCTGTCCAAGTGAGTGGAGCCCCCACCTTCCGCTCAGACCCCTGATCCCGGAGTCAGAGACGCTCAGTGGGAAGGTCGGCTCTGCCCCTCCAAGCTGTGTGGCCTTGAGCAAGTCACTGTGCCTCTCTGAGCCTCCTCTGTTGTACTGGAGAAGATCTGGGAAGAGAGTGGTTAAGAGCACAGCCTTGAACCAGATCTCCCACCTCATAGCTCTGTGGCATTGAATAAGTCACTATACCTCCTGAATTTCGGCTTTATTATCCAAAAAATGGGGCAGTCACTCCTCTCCAAACTGTGAATATGCTTTGTAGTGAGCTGTAGCAGGTAAAGGTTGAGAGTATAGTTTCTGGAACCAGGCTGTCTGGGTTTGAATCCCAGGTCTGCCACTTTTTAGCTGTGTGACCTTGAGCAAGTAATTCTCCCTCTCTGTGCTTTCATTTCCTCATCTGTAGCATAGGGATAGAATCTACCTATGTTCACGTGTGAACATCAAATGGGTTAATACACGTTAGGTGGTTTATTCCCGTTATCATCGTTTCAGTGTTGATCTTGCTTTTATTGGAATACTCATCAGGCTCACCTTCGCTCTCGTTTATTGAGTGTCTGCTGTGTGGCCAGCACTGAGTGCAGCCACAAACAGTCATTATTCCTTTAATCCCCACAGCCACCTAGAACATAGGAACTGCTCTTATCCCCATTTTACAGATGGAGAAACTGAGTCTCAGGAAAGTTACTGGCCTAAGGCCACACAGCTAGCAAAGGGTGGTGCCAGGATTTGAACGCAGGTCTGTTGGACTCCAGTGCCTGTGTTCTCAAGCCCTCCGTGGCTGGGACCCATCCTCCCTCCCTTTCTGTCCCTCGCTGTCTGCCTTCCTCCTTTGAGGAGGCTGTCACTTTCCTGAGACAGTGCAGCACCAGAGTGTGCTGTTCCCATGTCTCCATCCTGGTCGGTTGCAAGCATCTTCAACAGCCCAGTGGAAGGGCGGTCCTTCCTGGGACAATGCCTCCCATTTCTTTCATGGCTGGACCCTCCCAGGCTCTGCCCCCAAGAGCTCCTGATCCCTGAGCAGAGCGGAAGGCTCTCAGCAGCTCCTAGCAGCGAAGTGCCCGTGGGCTGGGTACCCCCACCAGTTGGTGCTGGAGCCGGGATTTTTGTAAATCATCATGACAAGACATCAGATGACCAAAGGAATACATCCTGATTGCAGGAAACTGGGAAAATCCATAAAACAGGAAAGAAAACCCACCCATAATCCCAACACCCAGATTTTGATTTGTGGCTTGCTCGTCCTTGATCAGGGTATATTGATAAAACTGGAGTCCTGCTGGTCATGTTCCTGTGTAACCTTTCTTCACCTCGTATCTGGGACGCTTGCCCATGGGCCCCAGCACTCTGCAGTGACATCATTTTGAATGGCTGCATAATATTCCACTACACGATCACCATATTCTATTTAACATCTATTTTTGGACACTTCGTTTATTGACTCGTATCAAGCCTGGCTCCTATCCAAGTTCTGGGATGTACCTGTGTGATTTCTGTCCTGGGAAGTCCTGGAGACACAAGGGTTGTGGCAAAGGCCAGGTACATGTTTGATCGTGTCTGGTATGTCCACTGTAAACATCTTTGCAGCAAGCGTTTTGTTATAAAAGGTGAAATCACTGGTTGATTGACCGTTCTGGTTTCATTACTCTAGGAAATGATAACGTATCAGTTTCTGCAAATACTTCATTGAGTATAGTTATCCCTCCCACCTGTCAAAACCAGAAGGTTACTGAGCTGTGGTTCATAGGAAAGGGACAGCTGCCTTCGAGAGCATTAATGATGATTCTTTAGCTAATTTAGATACACTTACTTTCTCCCTCCTGCCATCTTTGCCAGATTTATCACACAGTATTAGACATCGGAGGCCGTGTTCATAGCAGCACTGCTCACAGTAGCCAAGACATGGAAGTGGCCTGTGTCCATCGACAGATGAATGGATAAAGGAGACGTGGCGTATATACGATAGAATGGTACTCAGCCACAAAAAAGAATGAAATAACGCCATTTGCAGCCGCATGGATAGACCTAGAGATTATCATACTAAGTGAAGTAAGTCAGACGGAGAAAGGTAAATACCGTCTGATATCACTTATATGTGGAATCTAAACTACACAAATGAACTTAATTCATGAAAAAGAAACAAACTCACAGATGTAGAAAACAAACTTAGGGTTACCAAAGGGGAAAGGGTGTAGGGGAGGGATGGGTTGGGAGTTTGGGATGAATAGATACACACTACTGTATGTAAAATAGGTAAACAACAAGGACCTACAGCATAGCCCAGGTAACTGTATTCAATATCCTGTACTAACCATAATGGAAAAGAATATGAAAAAGAACACACACACACACACACACACACACACACACGTACGTATAACTGAATCACTTTGCTGTATACCAGAAACTAACACAACATTGTAAATACTTCAATTAAAAAAAAAAAGAGGCAAAAGAAGAACCAAGCTCCTCCTATCCCCTCAGAAAGGAATGGTTACTTGATCCCTGATGTGTCTTGAAAACGGTGAAAATTCTAACAGAATCTGGCTTAGAGTAGCTCACCGAAGGATTTGCAGAAACTGATATGTTATCACTTTCTCGTGTAACGTAGCTGTCAACCAGTGATTTTATCCCTTAGGGCAGAATGGCCTTATGGCCAATTGTGGGGTGAAACTGTTTGCAGTGAAGATGTTTATGGTGAAAATACCTAGAACCGTATTTGTGATTTTTTGACACACTGGCTAGAGCTGAGATTTAAATCCGGGTCTTCAGACTCCAGATCCATGCCCTCCCCACCAGTCCACACCCTCTCCCCTGCCCAGTTCCCCTCACCCCCCCTTCCCATCTTCCTTTTGCTCCATCTGTTTGCTTCTGTTCTTTGTTCCCAAGTTATCTCTTAGTTGGGATGGAAGCATCTAGAAATAGGTCCTCGATCCTAGGAGTTCCCCACCCTGTATCCTGTAAAGCCTCTGAACTATAACTGGTAAGATCATCATCATTCACACAGCTTGGTAACCCCGTTGTGTGGGAGAGCAAGGAAGCACATATAAGATGATGACTGTTTCATCCTAACAGCAAAATGAAAACAACGTAAATATCCATCTTTAGGGGAATGGAAAAAGAATGAGGTATTGAGAGAGCGGGGAAAAAAAAAAACCCCACCTACAAACCAGTACTATGTATAGTATATAATTTCTGTTTTTAAATCTGCAAGCAAAACCACAGATTTTCAGTGTGTACATGTGTGGGAGAGACAGAAAGAGAGAGCTAACACTGAGACCTTAAAATGTACCAGATACTCCTTTATTATTAACTCATTTACTCCCCAGAACAGCCCCGTGAGGTAAGTACTATTATGATTACCATTTTACAGGTGAGGACACTGAGGCTCAGAGAGGTTCAGTCAGTCTCCCAAGGCCACACAGCCAGTGTTGGTAGAGCTGGCATCTGCACCCAGGCAGTCTGGCCCCTGAGTCTGCGCTTAGCCACTCCGTTTTTTAAAGTACAGAAAACAGATTGATAGGGTACGCTTCAGAATGCTATGGTCAGGTCCCTGTAGGGAGCTGAAGGACTCAGAGTGGTGACCCCAGGCGCTATTCGCCTTACCATTTGTGTCTTAGAATTACTTCTCAAGAACAAAATACTCATCTTAGTCATATAAATAAAAAGTAATTTTTAAAAAGTCAGAGAGGTCAAGGAAGCAGAATTTCAACACCACTGAAGTGGTGTGCATTGTCTAGCCCTTTCTCCCAGCTTCCCACCCCATGCTTTTATCCCCATTGTACAGAGCAGGTATGATGAGGCCATATGACTTGCCCACATTCTTATACTTGATAAGAGCCGAGTGGGCCCTGGGGACCAGTCCCCCCAACCTTTCCTGCTGCCCCAGAGTCCCTGAGCAGGGAGCCCACCTGAGCACCACCTGGGTCTGCCCGTGCCCCGTCCAGCCCGTCCTCTCTCCCCAGGATCGAGCGATCCACAGACCAGGTCATCAAGCCCGTGAACCTGGAAGCTCTCTCCAAGTGGACTGGCCACATCCCTGGAGATGTGTTGAGGGACATGGCCCAGATCGCCCCCATGCTGGCTCGGCTTGGCTATGACCCCTATGCAAACCCGCCCAACTACGGCAACCCCGATCCCATCGTCATCAACAACACACACCGGGTGAGTGCACGTGCACACGGGGAGATGCGTGCTCAGGCTGTGGTGGGGGCGGAGGCTCCAGCTACCCCAGAAAACAGTTTCTTGATTCCTATGCAGCTGGTCTGTTTCTGTCTCAGGGACACGGTGATTCGTACGGCTGCTTGTATTTCCATTTTTGCTTGGGCCACAAGGAAGCTCAAAACCAACTGGTAGCCTGCCTCTCTCACTGTATAGCATCTCACGGCAGGCCCATTCATGCACTAATTCCATCCTATTTCTCTACTTTGATTTACCCTTTTCCCCCTGCTTCCCTGGCTGTTTGTTCGTCTGTTTGTAAAGCACTTCAAGTCTCTGTTGAGACTGGGTGTGAATAAATCAACGATGGGTCCCTTTATTGCCCCCATAAGGTTTAATTTTTAATTTTATTTATTTATTTTTGGCCCTGCCTCGAGGCCTGCGGGATCTTAATTCCCCAACCAGGGATCGAAACCGTGCCCCCTGCAGTGGAAGCACAGAGTCTTAACCACTGGACCGCCAGGGAAGTCCCTGACCCCATAAGGTTTAATATTTACTTCTCAGACAAATGTAAGTTTAGGGTGGTTTAAATTACTTTTTAAGTTCTCCTTAGTGTAGGTGGTCAAGGGGAAATGACTTTGAGAAGATGTTTTTGGAGCATAAAAGTAGGCTAATCCTGGGTGTGGGACAGTTACCAAGTCGATATTATTTACATGTCACTGTCACAGCTTCTCCTTCACTCTGGTTGCTGTGTTCTGACTTCCTCAGAGACACGAAGTTAATGAAAATATCTGAAAATGGGACCCAGGCCTGAGGAAGAGCCCTCCTACCCCTTATGTCATTGAGACCCAGAGTTTTAATTTAAGCTGAGTTTGGCGTTTCTTTTTTTCTCATTTTTTAAAAAATTAATTCTAAAGTCCTCTGATTCTACTTTCAGAGAACTACTTTGTGTTTGGTCTGTTGAACTAGAGAAGAAAGGGCACGCACCTTAAATTTATTTATTTAATTTACTTATTTTTGGCTGCATTGGGTCTTCATTGCTGCGCGCAGGCTTCCTCTAGTTGCAGTGAGCAGGGGATTAGCGGCCATGGCTCACAGGCCTAGCTGCTCCGCGGCATGTGGGATCTTCCCGGACTGGGGCACGAACCCGTGTCCCCTGCATCAGCAGGCAGACTCCCAACCACTGCGCCACCAGGGAAGCCCGGGGATACTCTTCTTGCGGTGCACGGGCTTCTCATTGTGGTGGCTTCTCTCGTTGCGGAGCACGGGCTGTAGGCGCACGGGCTTCAGTAGTTGTGGCACATGGGCTTCAGTAGTTGTGGCTCACGGGCTTAGTTGCTCCGCGGCATGTGGGATCTTCCGGGACCAGGGCTCGAACCCGTGTCCTCTGCACTGGCAGGCGGATTCTTTACCACTGCGCCCCCAGGGAAGCCCGCGTTTGGCATTTCCGAGCACATGCTGATTTTAGAAAGTAAACAGTTCTTTTCTTTCTTTCTCTTATTGCCTTATAACTGACTTATTATATTATTGTAGTTTCAGGCGTCTGACAGAACAATTTGGTATTTATGCACCTGGCAAAACGATCACTACGATTTGAGTCTAGTCACCCACTGTCTGTCACTGTGCAAATTTACAACATATGCAGTACAATATGACCGACTATAATCACCGTGCTGTACATTACAGCCCTGTGGCTTGTGGCTTGTTTATTTTATATTCTCTCGACCCCCTTCACCCATTTCACCTCCCCCCTCAACCCAACAGTTCTTGTATTGAATCAGAAAGGGAGAGAGTCATTACTCTTTATTCTCCTTTAATTCTTCAGTGGACTCAAGGAGAAAGACTCCATTTGATGCCAACAAGTCCTTAACATGTGCAAGCTTTCTTTCTTTCTCTCTCTCTCTCTCTCTCTCTCTTTTTCTATTTTTTGGCCACGCCGTGCACCATGTGGGATCTTAGTTCCCTGATCAGGGCTCGAACCCGTGTCGCCTGCATTGGAAGTGCGGAGTCTTAACCACTGGACCACCAGGGAATTCCTGCAAGCTTTCTTTTTAACGGAGAGAATTTACTAACACTGAGCGTAGGCGGCTCTGCCCTTGTCCTTGAAATGCAAGCCCATCTGTAGGTCTCATTACTTCCTCTTGCCCTGACATCAGTTGATTTTAAACATCTACTTGTGGAAATACTCAGGGATCCAAGGTAGATACCCAGAGTGCGTGGAGAGCGTAGGTGTTGGCAACCTGGATGTGGCTTATTTTTATGATTTTATTATTTTTGTTTTAAATATTTATTATTAATTTTAATGTTTACTATTTAATAATAGTTATCATTCTTTAAACTGTACTTAGGTGCTTTATATACTTGCCTGTATATATGCTATATTTCATAATAAAAAATTCATTAACGGGATTAGGGACTTCCCTGGTGGCGCAGTGGTTAAGGATCCACCTGCCAATGCAGGGGACACAGGCTTGAGCCCTGGTCCGGGAAGATCCCAAATGCTGCAGAGCAACTAAGCCCGTGCGCCACAACTACTGAGCCTGCGCTCTAGAGCCCGTGCGCCACAACTACTGAAGCCTGCGCGCCTAGAGCACGTGCTCCACGACAAGAGAAGCTACCGCAATGAGGAGCCCGCGCACTGGAACGAAGAGAAG
>NW_020172781.1:6899479-7018765 GCF_003031525.2 Neophocaena asiaeorientalis asiaeorientalis | reverse complement strand
CAACTACTGAGCCTGCGCTCTAGAGCCCGTGCGCCACAACTACTGAAGCCTGCGCGCCTAGAGCACGTGCTCCACGACAAGAGAAGCCCCCGCAATGAGGAGCCCGCGCACTGGAACGAAGAGAAGCCCCCTGCTCACTGCAACTAGAGAAAGCCCGCGCGCAGCAATGAAGACCCAACACAGCCAAAAATAAATAAATAAATATATTATTTTTAAAAATTCATTAACGGGATTAAAAAAGCAGCAGCAACTGGTGATGACCTTGAAATCCAGCCCCCAAATGCTTCTCAGAAGGGGTGGCTGGGGCAGGATGAGGGCATCAGAGAAAGCTGGCCTCTCCTTACCTGCTTTTTTAGCCAGGGGCCCAGCTCCTCTGAAGTCCCTCTAAAAGGCAGAGGCCCCTGGCAGGTCCTAGACTATGGGTCAGAAGCTCCCAGAGCAAGGCCTGACCTTGGGTGTTGTATAAAAAAAATTCTGATGAGCAGTGATGGGTAGGAACAGCTGTTTGGAGCTCTGTTGTTTATTTAAAACAGTAGATGTCTCTGGGTTTCTTCCAAAGAAGTTTACTCCCCAAAGAAAAACTCTGTTTTCTACTAACTTATTTAATGACACAAGTGTTAAGAGAACCACAATTCCCTGATTCACTTATTCTCATCCCTAACTGTGAATTTTTGTGACAAATACACTTGTACTACTGAGAAGAAATATTTTGACACTTCATCTATCTATGCAAGTAGAGAATTGATAGGGTCACTTTCAAAAGTGATTTTTTGCATTTCAAGTTTCTGGCTTAAATACCCAACGGTGCAGATTTTTACATTTGTAAGAACTAAATTTGGTTTAAAAAAAGCCAAAAACTTGCTCTAGTTTTGTGACCCTGTGTACTTTTAAAATAAAATCAAGAAAGCGAAAAAAGGAAAAACAAAACAAAAGAGCTTTACTCCTTGGGGGTTCCACAAGTTTTAACAAGTGCCAGACACCTTATTTAGTCTTTACAGTGGTTTTGCTGTAACTACAAAGATAAGCCCCCTCATTGAAAGCCACAAGGGTGTGTGTGTGTGTGTGTGTGTGTGTGTGTGTGTGTGTGTGTGTGTACTGAAGGCACAGAATGTTCCTGTATTGGATCCTAGGCAGTACACTCAGTTCTGAAATGATCCCAGTGCTAATGAAACTGTCTGTACCTGTGCTGTTCATTGCAGCCACTAGGCTTGTGTGGCCAGTGAAATGTGATGAGTCCAAATTGAAAGCTGCCGTGTAAAGGTGAAACACACACTGGATTTTGAGGTCCTCGTACCCCCAAAAAGCATGTAAAACTTCTCCTTAATCATTTTTATATTGATTACATAGGGAAGGAAAACTTTTCCCTTTTTCCCTTCTAGGTTCTTTGGCTGGTCTGATAATGAAATTGATATAAGACAGATTAATAGGAGACAAAACAAATTTAATATCGTACATACAGGGGCTCGTAAAAATAGGAGATTCATAAGAAGGGGCCAAAGCAGGCATCTTTCATACCTTTTAGACGGAGAAAGAATACATTTGTGAAGTACTGATAAGACAAAGACATCTGGGCTTGGGGTAGTAAATTACTGAAGAAGTAACAAGGTTTGTGTACACAGCCCTTTTGGCCCTGATTTCTCCATCTCTGGTGATAAGGATGGCTCTCTACCTCCTGTTGTGGGGAGGGTACCTTTCACCTGGGAGATTTATTCCCTGCTCTCAAGGGCACAAAGGAGGGTCAGAGTGTCTTGGCACCGGCTGTTTCTTAAATAACTTTAATTCAAAATAATGAATATGCCAAAATGGTAGATTTGGGGGCGACCTGCCCTGAACCCCATCAATTACATGTTGAGGTATTAATATTTTAGCTATATCAGGTTAAATAAAAAATACCACTAGAGGGAATTCCCTGTAGGTCCAGTGGTTAGGACTCCATGCTTTCACTGCTGAGGGTCCAGGTTCCATCCCTGGTTGGGGAACTGAGATCCCACAAGCTGCGCGGTGTGGCCAAAAAAAAAAAACCCACTAGAATTAATTTCACCTGTTTCACTTTTTTTTTTTAATGTGGCTACTAGAAAATTTTAAATTACAGACTAGGTTCCCATTATATTCTATTGGACAGTGCTGGTCTATCCAGTGCCTTGTATTTCGAGAGATAGTGGAAAGGCCTGGAATTTTCTGGTTCCCACCTCAGGGCCTTTGTCCTGTCTGTGCCCTCTGGCTGGAATGCTTCTCCTTCAGAGCGTAGCCTGGCAGGATTTCCTTGTCACTCAGGTCTCAGCACAAAGGCCATGCGTTCCAAGGGGCCCTTTCTGACCACCCATTCAGAAGAAGCCCCCTGGGCACTCCTAATCACATACTTTCCTTGTAGTACTTCCCATGGTTTGATATGTTCTTGTTTAATTGTGTTTGTTGTCACCTGTGGATTGTCTGGCCCTCCCCACTCCAGAACGGAAGCTCCAGGAGGATGGGACTTCGAATTGTCTGGGCAGTGTTGTAATGGCCCCCAACCCCCTCCCCACCCCCGAGCTTAGAATAATGCCGGAATAAGAGGAGCTTATTAATACATGTTTGTTGGATGGATACATGGATGAGCAGGTGGATAAGTGGATGGGTGGGTTGGGTGGATGGATGGATAGGTGTGTAGATGGGTGGGTAGGTGGACGGGAGGGTAGATGGGAGGCGTGGATGGGAGGGTGGATGGGGGGGTTGTGGGTGGATGGAGAGGTAGATGGATGGGAGGGTGGATGGATGGGTACCCGGATGGATGGGTGGGTGTGCAAATGATGGACTAAATTTTATTTTTTGATCATTTCTACAAGAGCGATAATTTTTTCTTTCCTAGGTCTTGAAAGGGGACTATAAAACACCAGCCAATCTGAAAGGCTATCTTCAGGTCAGAAACCCCAGGGGGAATTCTGCGTCACCACTAGCTTCCTCTGTGCCCTTGAACACTTCACTTCTCTCATATGGTTGATGGTTTGTCCATCAGAAAATTGGATGGGGGTGGGATTCCGGTCAGAGGCTCTCAAGTGTCTGATCCACCTGGAGCGACATCTCAGTAGCCCTTCAGCCTGAGCCCCTTCCTTGTCCCCTGGCTTGAAAGCAGTTGGAGGAACTTAGTGGGGACTTGCTGTCAAACCTTCTGCCTCTAGCCTTAAATTCAGCTTCATTTAAAGTGGCAGTTCCTGGGCTTCCCTGGAGGTCCAGTGGTTAAGATTCCGTGTTTTCACTGCAGGGGTGTGGGTTTGATCCCTGGTCAGGGAAGTTCCGTGTGCCACACCGTGTGGCCAAAATAAAAAAGTATGAAGTGGCAGTTCCCAGCCCAGCACAAAAATTTCATCAGTCTACCAAAAAATGAGGGTCATGTGATGCAGGTATGTGTGCAAATGTAGACATAATACAGTCCTGTGTCCCTGGCCTCCCATGCATCCTGGGCGTGTCCATGGAGGCTGTCCCTGAATCTTGTCAAGAAGAACCGCTCCCAGGACTGACGTAGCATCCTCCTTTTGGTGCCAAAGTGCTCCTTTTTAAATGAAGGGTGGTGATGCTACAATCAGTAGTTTCAGTTTGTGTGTGTGTTTTATTTAACTTGGCCAGGAAAGGGTGGGGTCACCCTATGCTAATCCCCAGTTTAATCATCAAACTCACAAGACTCTGATGGGTCGGGCAATGAGATTTTGGTCCTTTGGGGATGAGTCCACACTCCCTTTGTGGGAATCAGAAACCCATCTCTTGCCACTGTGAAAAAGTATTGCCAGAATTAATCGGCACTAATCTGTTATTTGTTTTAGCCCAAAGAGGATGTAACAAGAACAACAAACAGAAGTGGGGTAAGGGGAATTAGCCACAGTCTGAAACTCTTTTCATTTTTACATACAGTCTTTTTTTTTGCCCACCTGGATATCCATTTTTATGTTCCTTGCAATTCCATTGTATGAGCTGCTTTGTTTTACTTTCTTACTGTTTTTCCATCTTGGGGGTCTCACGTGGCCATTTCGGATGGCTACATAGTTTTCTCTGGAATCCATTATGTGCCACCAATTACTTAACTGTTGCCCTATGTAATTTTTGCAATATTTTGCAATATTTCAAATGATGTCACACACCTATCATCCTGATTTTCCCTCTCTTCTGTGGGGTGAGGGCTGGGGGGGGCCTCTATGGAATTGTTCCCTTCGAATACAATTTTTTTATATAAATTTATTTATTTTTGGTTGCATTGGGTTTTCATTGCTGCGCATGGGCTTTCTCTAGTTGCAGCGAGCAGGGGCTACTCTTCGTTGCGGTGTGTGGGCTTCTCATTGCGGTGGCTTCTCTTGTTGCGGAGCACGGGCTCTAGGCTCACAGGCTTCAGTAGTTGTGGCACACGGGCTCCGTAGAGTTGTGGCTCACGGGCTGTAGAGCGCATGCTCAGTAGTTGTGGCACGCAGGCTTAGTTGCTCCGCGGCATGTGGGATCCTCCCAGACTAGGGCTCAAACCGGTGTCTCCTGCATTGGCAGGTGGATTCTTAACCACTGCACCACCAGGGAAGTCCCCAGATACATTTTTAAGGAGTGGAATCAGAGGATGGAAGCGTCTTTTTTTTTTGGCCGTGCGGCATGTGGGATCTTAGTCCCTGGACCAGGGATCATACCCGTGCCCCTTGCCGTGGAATCGTGGATTCTTAACCACCGGACCGCCGGGGAATTCCCCATGGGAGGGTCTTTTTGAGACTCTTGAACTACAAGGTTAAAATTGCTTTACAGAAGAGTTGGACCCGTTTACACTCTCCTGCACTGTGTGGCGTATTCAAGCTGGCCTGGGACTGTTTTTTGCTCTCTTAGGAGCAAAATGTAGAGGAATAGCATGTGCTCTGTCATCGTGAGCAGTCCCACCCTCTGGAGAGCTGACCCACAAATTACGTCAAACCCCTACTTTCTGCCCTTTTCTCCTCCACTGTCCCCCACTGTGCACGTGATCTCCTGCAGGATATTGCAAAACTTGGAAACAATCTTAGGACAACAGTTGAGTAATGGTGGTGTGTACATTGTATAGAATATTATGTAGCCATCCAAAAATGGTAATCGTGAAACCCCAAAAATAGGAAGATAGGAAGCAAGCAAAACAAAGCTGCTCACACGTTAGAATGGCAACTCATGCAAAAATGTATATTCAATCCCTAAACTCCAAACACCCTCTCCTTTCCAGGGCTTTGCTAATCCCTCTGCTGGGAATGCTTTTCTACCCACATCCGTGCATGGCCGGCTTCGTTTTCATCTTTTAGCTCTTTGCTTATGGGGTGTTTTCCAACACCAACAACTAATTCTCTGATTATCTGGACACCAACTAGGTGTTGCGTAATTCAGTTCAATTCTGACACTGATTTCCGGAGATAGCCTCTGACCCCACAGGTTAAGGGCCCAGTCCCACAAAACTGCCCCCACTTCAGATGCCCAGGCTGCGTACCTTTCTGCCCAGCCAACTACACATTTGCGGGGTCCCCGTGCCCCACCCCCGCTCAGGTTTGGTAGTTCACTAGAACAACACACAGGACTCAGGAAAACACTTTACTTCCTAGATCACCAGCTTATCATAAAGGCTGTAACTCAGGAACAGCCCAGTGGAAGAGATGTGTAGGGCGAGGTTTGGGGGAAGGGGCGTGGAGCTCCCATGCCCTCTCTGGGTGCACCACCCTCCCGGCACCTCCCTGTGATCGCCCACCCCGACTCCCTGAACCCTATCACTTACGGATTTTTATGGAGGTTTCATTAAGTAGGCATGGTTGATTAAATCATTGGCTGTTGGTTATTAACCTCCAGCCTCCTCCCTTCCCCAGAGGTTGGGGTGGAGGGTGCTGAAATTTCCAGTCCTTTAATCATGCCTTAGCCTTTTTGGTAACCAAGCCCACATCCTGAAGCCAGGGGCCCCCAGCCATCAGTCATCTCATTTGCATACAAAAGATGCTTCTTCTCACTAGGGAGATTCCAAGGGTTCTAGGAGCTTGGTGCCAGGAACCCAAGGGCAAACACGTGTAGGTTTTTCATTACACTCCACCTTAAATGTCATCCCCCTGTAGTGGCCTCTCCGAACCACTTTATCTGAAGGAGCCCCAATACCAGTCACTCATATCAGCCCATTGTATTGCCTGGACTTAATAGTGTCTTACGGATATGTTTGTTGAGCAGGCTCTCCCCACTAGAATGTGAGCTGGGTGGGGATAGGATAGGGTCTATCATGTTCACAGTAGCCCCAGCACCCGGCACATAGTAGGTGTACGGTAGCTACTCGGTGAGGGAGTGTGCCCGATTCAGTGATGCTGAGGGCTGAACCTCAGGGCAGTGAGGCCCTGGTGCCACCGCTTGGCTGTGACCCTTCCTCTGTGTGTTGTCTTCCTCCAGGTGAACCAGAATAGCACCTCTTCCCACCTAGGAAGCTCATGATTTCCAGGTAGGCCTGCGGACTTTGCCGGGACCTTCCGACACTTCTGAGCCCAGGAATCACTTTTCTGAAAAGCTTGTCCTTCCTGAGCCTCCCTGGGGAGGAGTGACCACCAAGGTGGGCTGACCCAGCCCCATCAGGAGGTTTCCCTGGCCCCAGCCTGGGGAGCTACTTATAGAATCAAGGCTTAGTCTCCTAGCTCTGGATCAGGGGTGTGGGCAGGGATCAATGCTGAACCAGCCAGAAAAAGGTTTATCTGGCATTGGGGAGGGGGTACAGAGGACAGGTGTGATGGGGGGATTCTAGAACCATTTTGCACAGAATGCTGTCTGCCAACCCAGCTTCTATAAACAGCATCAGGTTGGCCCAAAGCAATTAATGTTGTAATAATAGTCGCAAGGAGTTCTGGTCTAAGAATAACCCCTACTGCACTGGGCTGAGTGCTCTTCCTGTGTTACTCCTTTAACCCTCAGCATCCCTGGGAGGCAGGTGACATGACTGTCCCATTTTATGGAGGAGAAAACCAAAGCCCAGAGAAGGGCGTTGACTGGCCTAAGGCCACAGGGCCACCAGAAGTCATCTCCCCCAGAGTTTGCTTTTAACAAACGATTTTAAGTGCATATTTACCCATCCATGTTTTGCCAGGGGGCAGGGAAACAGGTTCTGAACTTGGGAAGTCAAAGATTTCAGGACTCACTCGAGGTTCGACTCCTGTTGGCCTCTGTTTTCCCCATCTGGAGAATGGGGATTCATCACTGTTCGCCTCCAAGGGTGGTCGTGAGATGAAGTGAGCCGGCCCGGGTGGGAGCGCTGGGACCTCGCGGCAGACGTGGGCCCTGGAGTTAAGGCTCCAGCGAGTGAGCTCACTTCCTTATGCTCCCCAGCCTCTCTGATCAGGCTCAGGGAAACCTGGGGGAGTCAGAGAGGCCAGGACCAACTTGCCTGGGTATTTGGCCTATTCTTTTAAACCGTAAAAGAGCTTCTAGCCTCTAGTCGATTTTTAGTTTCCTTATCTTATTTTTAAATAATCAGCATATTTTTTTCATTTTTCTTGAAATCCACTTTGCACTAGCCCACAAGGCTGGAGACACGAAGTCACCCTGACTCTCAGCATGCCCATCTTGAGTTGTGCTAAGATCCAGGACTTCCGTTTAATTCCTAAGAAGTCTCACGTTGAAAGCAGTCTTTTTCCAAGTTTTTCCCCAACTCGATTTCCCTCTCTCTCTTTCTGCAGGTTCATTAGTAGAATCCTGAACCTTCTCGTTGACGAAAACCAGATCTATTTCTCGCTTTACTCTTTAGATGAGGGCCCAGAGACAGGGTACTTTAGCTAATCATTGCCATCTGCTCTTCATAAATCAGAAAAGTGATATCTTTGAGGTCAAGTGGCGACAGGTTGAGATGTGGGTAAGGACCCAAGAAACATTTTTAAAGGTAAATTCTCTCCAGCCATCTGGATGCTATAGAAAATCTCACATGCTTACATGAATGCATGAAGACCATCTGTCCTGCAATCACACATATAAATATACAAGATCTGTTTCAGAATTGCGACTCTGGGCCTAACACCCGTTTTCTCCCCTTTCAGATCTTTGCAAGTGGCTTTGTTGCCAGAAGAGAAGAAACTTTGCATTTGAGTGGAAATCGGACCTCAAATCCAAGCATATTGCTTGCTATTAATCGCCAAAACAGGACTGCTCACGAGGAATCTATTTGCATATGGTTGCAAAAGCTGAATCATTGAAAACTTAACCTTGAGACATTCTATCTTAGGATAGTCTGGGGTAGAGAACCAAGAGTGTGGAGGTAGTCCGGCTTTTGAAACTTAGGTATTTTATATTTTTCCCCTCGAGAAGTTTTTTTTAAGAAATGGATTTGCCATCCTCCTTAATTTGCAGGACTGCCTTGGTGGCTTTGTTTGCTGGGACAAGGCCCACCACCCGTGCCTCTCCAGTTGACCCTTACTTTTGAGTTCAAAGAATCTATTTAAGAATTTAATATATGAGACTTTCTTTGATTCCTCCTCAGTTCTACTCACAGAGAAAAAAATATATATATTATTTGAATAAACTGAACAGGGGCTCATTTGTCTGTGCCTTACTTTACAGAGTGAATAGATTTTTTTCTTCCATGTCGAGTGTTGTCAGGTGGATTGATGATGAACAATGAACTGGAGAATAGGTCCACACAAGGGCACAGCTGAACGCCTGTGTCAGGGAGCCCCAAGGCCACCCTTGGGTTTGGCGATTTGCTACAAGGACTCACGGAACTCAGAAAACCTGGTGGACTCACAGTTACGGTTTATTACAGCGAAAGGATACGGATTAAAATCAGCAAGGGAAAAAGGCGCATAGGGCAGAGTCCAGGAGAGCCCAGGCACAAGCTCCCAGATGTCCTCTCCCACTGGAGTCTCACAGACACGCTTGATTCTCCCACCAACAATGTGTGACAACACGTATGAAGTATTGCCAGCCAGGAAGGCTCACCTGAGGCTTAGTGTCCAGCATTTTTTACTTGGCATCAGTCACAAAGGTATGCAGCAACTGACCATAGTTACTTGGTCTCCAGCCCTTCCAGGGGTCAAATGATACAGCGTGATCCAAGACCCCCCATAAATCACATTGTTAACATAGACTCTATGGCCTGTTGTGGTCCAGGGTCCTAGGTATTCGAAGGCACTCCTTCTAGCGAGGACATCCCAAGGGCTCAGAGGTGAGCTCCCAGGAGCTGGTCCAGGCTGGTCCTTTGTCACATGCAGGGTTTGTTGGAACTCTCCAAGCCTGCTGACTTCATCCTTGGCTGCTCAAATGCTTAGGGATCAACCAGGCCCAGAATAGTTTGTTATCCTTTAAGGGTTAACTGTTTTACCCACACTGCCTTGCCTTAGCTCTCATGACAGTAGTGAGGCTTTGGGAAGGTAGTGACTCACAGTGGCGTGGGGTATGGAGTATTGGAGTCAGGCCAAAGTACCAGCTGTGTGGTTTGCTCCCCTGTTTCTTCATCTGTAAAATGAGGAAGGTAGAACTTCCTGGGTTTATTGGGAGGGGCCGATGGGTGACGTGGGCTGTGGTGCCTGGTGTGTGATGAGCCCGCAGTGTGAGGCAGCTCTTGTCTCTCCTTGTCTTGAGACAGAGGTGGGCTGGGTAGTTGATGGAGTCATGGACACAGGAAGCTCCTGATCACCCCTCAAGGGTTAGCAGAGGACATCCGGCCTCATTCACTGTTCTACACATCTATTGCTGCATGACTCAACAGCCCCCAGCTTCGTGACTTAAAAGCATTTATTGTTGAATCTCTCAGTTCTAGGAGTTAACTAGAGTGAGCTCAGTGGTTCTCACAGTCAGATGGTGGCTGAGGCTTCTGTCCACTGAAGGCTCCTGCAGTCACATGTCTGGTGCCTGGGCTGGGGATGGTTGGAGGATTTGGAGGCGTCATTATCCTGTAGCCTCTCCACACGGCGAGCCTTGACTTCCTTGTAGCATGGTTAGGCAGACTCCTTATATGGCGGCTGGGCTCCCCCAGAGTAGATGCCACGCAGTTAAGGGATATGCCTGGAGCTGGTGCAGTGTCACTTCACCTCACCTGTGTCCTTTTGAGGACGCTTGCTTTACAGATAATGTCCCAGGCCTGCAGAACCTTGTCCCAGCTTGCTATCTAAGGATAGTGGTCACAAATTCTTGGAAGATAAGTAGGGTAGAAACCATCTGTAAGAAACACTTGAAAGGAAACCAAATTTGCTAATCTCAGTTGATCTGGATCTTCAATTCTGCCAAGTTCAGGACATGATATATATATTTTTTGAACAAAACTCAAAATAAGACTAAGCCATGTGCAACTGTAGAATGTCAATGTCCCAGAAAAGGTACTTGTGCTAGGCTTTAAATATATCATCTTTGAAATGCCACTTACAGATTGTTTCTATGGTACCAACCTATTTAAAGTTGTAACTGAGTGAGGATTCCCCCCCCCCAAATCTTTTGAAGGCAATATGGAAACAGTGCTGTGTGGTGTGAGCTGCCTAAGGGGTGATTAGGAGTGTGGATTCGGCTTAGAAACGACCTTGGAAGGTTGAGGAATCGAAGAGATGACATATGCAGAGGTCTTTGTGACCCTGAACAGACAGTAGTCACCCTATAAGTATTAGCTCAAGTAAGTGGACAGAAATGATGTGGGTGGGTGCATGCACCGTGTAGCAAAGAAAGGACTGGTCTGACTGTGTCCTTCAGTCGTCTGTGTGGCCCTGGTACCTCCCCTGTGGCATGGCCTCCTCTGTTGCCTCTTCTGTGAGAAGGGAGGGCTGGACCAATGATTGTCCGAGAGCCCTGCCAGGCTTCTGCTGAGGGACCTTATTGCCTGGCAACCCCCTCCTGGGAAGGCTACATGTCTGAGCACCTCATTGGGAATCTAGACATGGGCCTGGATGTCCCTGGGTCCCAAATCAAGGGTTTATCTGGGCAGTGCCAGGAGACCAGGCTGGGTATGAGATCATGAAACTACACCTCTGGCCACCTCTCTCCTTTCTTTTCCTGAGGCTGTGCATTTGAGTCCAAAAATCTGGAAAAACCACTATCTTTGAGGCTAGAGACCATCTATGCAGAGAGATGAGATTGGGTCTTTTAAATGAAAATAGCCACAACCATTTAAGAAGATCTTACTATGCCAGGGGCTTTACATGCATTAATTAGCCTTCCCCCTTTTTATTTTGGTCCTGGGAACAACCTTTTTAGAGCAGTGCTATCTTTATCTCCATTTTAGAGGTGGGAAAACTGAGGTGTAGAGAAGCAAAGCAACCTGCCCCAGGTCCCCTATGTAGGAAGCAGCAAAGTGGAGATTTGGAGCCCTAAAGTTTTACTCCAGAACCTTCACTTTTAAAAAATTCTAAGTACATAGAGAAAACATTATTTCTCTTAATCATTTGAGACTTAGTTGCCTATGTAATGCCCCTCCACCCTGCACCAAATACTTTAGTATTTCCAACAAACAGTGACATTCTCCATCGTAACCACAGGACAACCATGAAAATCAGGAAATGAACATGGGCACATCACTACCATGGAAACCTCCGCTTACCCCATTTAAGTTTTGACAGCTGCCCCAATAACTTCCTTTATAGCAAAAAGATCCAGTTCAGAGTCATGTGTTGCATTTAGTTGTCATGTCTCTTCAGTCGCCTTCAGTCTGGAACAGTTGTAGGGTCTTTCATTTTCATGACCTTGGCACTTCTGAAGATGACAGACTGGTGGTTTTGTAGAAGTCCCTTTAATGGGGTTTGCCTTCTGTATCCTCATGATTCCATTCAGGTTATGCAGCTTGGCAGGAAATCACAGGAGTGATGCTTCCATCTTCTCAGGACATCCTATCACGTGATTCCCATTTGCCCCATTCTAGGGGACACACACTTGATCAGAGCCTGTATTCTCAATGACCCCACAACCATCCAGAAGGTTTCCTTTTCCAGAAGCCACATGGTAGGGTCCATTTGGTGAAACAAATCCACTAGCATCCGTCTGTCAAGAGCAAAGTAACTCAGATCCATAAAATCTGCTGTAGAGCTATGGACATAGCTACTGAGAAGCCAGGCTTATTTTTATTTTTGACTTTGACTTATAAATAGAAGTATACACATTTTCAGGCCCAGGCTCAACACGGTTTATCTTGTCTCCGTGTTTCCCTCACTCGGCTCCGTAGTAGACTTTTCAGTCTGTAAGACTCTCTCCCCCGCCTTCTCCTCTACTAAAACCTCACTTTCCGGATTCTTTCCTGAGTACATACTATGTAGTGTGTGTCTATGTGTAAGGCACATGGACTGGACCTGTCACTGGGATACAGAGACCATTAAGTCACGGTCCCTGTTCGCAAGAGGCTGGCATGTAATTGGCTTCATGTAGGTTCTCATTTAATTAACAACAACCATGGGAACTTAGACCCAAGTCTTTTGACTCCAAGTCCAGTGCTCTGTGTATACTCTAACAATGCCTCCTGGATCTTTTCATCTTAGAGAGAGAGTGAGAGAAAACAAAGCAAAAATTAGCAGCTAACACTCTCTAAGCACCTGTTACGTACCAGGTACAGGTTTTTTTTTTTTTTTTTTTTTGCGGTACGCGGGCCCCTCACTGTTGTGGCCTCTCCCGCAGCGGAGCACAGGCTCCGGACGCGCAGGCTCAGCGGCCATGGCTCACGGGTCCAGCCGCTCCGTGGCATGTGGGATCTTCCCGGACCGGGGCACGAACCCGCGTCCCCTGCATCGGCAGGCGGACTCCCAACCACTGCGCCACCAGGGAAGCCCCCAGGTACAGTTTTAATTGCTTACATATTTTATCTCAACCGTTTGCAGAAGAGAAAACTGAGGCTTAAGATGTATGTATGTAATGCCTTGCCCGAGGTCCACAGTTGGTAAGTGGCAGAGCTGAGGCCAGAACTCTGGAGTCTGTGTACCCACACAGAGTCCAGAGCTGGTGAGGGATTCCCTGGGAGTGCCTGGTGCCTCTTTGTTCCCTGGATCCCTGGAGCCTAGCACAGTGTAGGCCCTCAGTACATTTTTATTAGATCATTGAATGGATTTACTTACCAACCTGTTGGAAAGGAAGAGAATGGAAAGATTTTCTGGCGGGAATACTTGGGAATTCTAGAGTTTGCCCATTCATTCCTTCACTCCCTCAAACACCTGTATAAGGCAACTGATCTGTGCCAACGACAGTGCTTATACTGAGAGACCCAAAGATCCAGGAGACAGTTTTGACCTTCATTATTTCTATTTGAATGCCATGTCTCGTCCCCACCTCTAACTCGCCCCCCGCCCCCCGCCAATGTCACACACAGCTATCCCATGAGCTAGTCCTATATCCCCATTTTGCAGATTTAGAATCTCAGGCTGGCAAAGGAGTCTCCCTAGGCTAGGGTGGCTTGACGACGTCCACACCCGTCGTCACAGGCTGGGCGTCGCCCCGAAGCGGGCGCAACAGGGAAATCAGCCCTCCTCCATTCCGGGCCCTGAAAACCCTCCCTGGTAGCTCAGCCACTCTAGATCCAAAGCCGCCCTAGCGTTCCCTTGCTGCCATGGCAACCTGCGCGACATTTCCGCTGTCGAGAAATGTCATTTCCGGCGCGCCTGTCCCGGCACATCCGGGTTCCGGCCCCAAGCGGCGCGCTTCTAACCCGGCGCGGGCAGTTGTGTTTGATACGCTGAGCAGGAGAGAGGTGAGCGGCGCCCGGGAGTGGGCAGGGGACTCGGGGGATTCTGTGCCGGTGGGAGTGGGGGCTCCGGTTCGGGGGAGGTGGGCCTCGGCCTCGCCAGTTGGGCTTCCCTTTCGCAGACGGCTCTGCCGAGGCGGGGAGAGGGGCGGGCCGCGCGGGGTCACCGGGCAGTCGGGGCCTGGGCCGAGTTAGGCACCGAGTCTCCGCCGCGGGGCCTGGACAGCATGGCAGGGAGACACCCGCGCCCCGGCTTCAGGCCCACCTGGTTTCGAGCCCCGCCAGCCGTGGAACCTAGGGCAAATTATTTAACTTAGCCTCACTTTACTTAATCTGAAGCTTGAGGACGCTAGTAGTACCTTCCTCGTAGAAGTGTCTTGATTCCTATGTGAGATTATCGGCCTGAAGCGTCCAGCAAGTGCTTAGCACCCCCCGGGGGCTCTATTACTCGTGACAGCTATGTGGTTATCCCCATGCTCTGTGCCCAAGGAGGCAGCGGTGTTAGTGACTCCCATGTATCTGGGACTCCCCGCCTCCTCTGAGAATGTTTCCCTCTTTTGCGCTCCTGGATGAGGCTGGGACCGGCAGCACCCAACCAGTGCACCAGTGAGTAGAGTAAGCAGGGAAAACTTTCAAACAGAGCTGACCAGAGTTTAACACCGCCTGGGGAAGTAGCCATCCCGCGTCCCTGAAGGCTGTTTGCAGCAACTGCTAGAGGCGAATCACAGTGCTGTCATATATTGAATGTATTGCTGTGTGGTGGCCCATGCGTGGCACTTCATCTGCATTTAATACTCATACACTGAGTACCTGGTAGAGTGGAGATTTGAACTCGGGCTGTGATTTTAGCAGCTGGTTTCACAGCCACTTTGCTCGGCTCATTCCCGAATCCAGTAATAGGAAGGGCTGTGAACCTAATCATGGAATTACCATAACAAGCTCTTCCTTGAGCACTTACTGTGAGCTAAGTGATTTTAAAGCACCATCTCGTTGAATCTGCCTTACAAGCAGGCTCTAAGGTTGGTACTGCAGTTAATCCACTTAAGAGACAGCTGAATCTCATCACCCAGCTACCCTGAGATGATATCTGTATTCCACTTCACAGCTGTGTACTGTTAAGGTCGTGTTCATAATTACTACTGCCTTCTGGCGCCTCAGAAGAGGTTCATGTTTTGTGAAGAAAACGAAGGCTCATTTGATGAGGCTTTCATCAAATAATGTGTTTCAGAAAGCATCTTCGAAAAAAACTCACTGTGCTGCGACTGTCAGAGGTCCAGATGAAACTCTTTACTCGATAATAGAAAAAACTAATAAACTCTGGGGTCCAGGAAGATGTCTGCCTCATTTCTGAGGCAATAATACATAGAACAACGTACTTCCTTAGTTGTTTTTATAAGGATTGTGTATGTGAGTGTGTGTGATGTTTTACGACATTGACAAGGAAATACATGCTTAAGAATCGCATGGACTGTTGTGACCGGTCTTTTGTTCCACCTGTTTTAGTACCTGTTGTTTTCTACAATATGTTTTTTTTTTTTTTTTTTTTGGTACGCGGGCCTCTCACTGTTGCGGCCTCTCCCGTTGCGGAGCACAGGCTCCAGACGCGCAGGCTCAGCGGCCATGGCTCACGGGCCCAGCCGCTCCGCGGCATGTGGGATCTTCCCGGATCGGGATACGAACCCGTGTCCCCTGCATCGGCAGGCGGACTCCCAACCACTGCGCCACCAGGGAAGCCCTACAATATGTTTTTGGTTTGAAGTTTAGTTTGGAGGAAGTTCTGAAGGCAGCAAGGAGCGGGAACTCAGAGGGGAGCGTGCCGCCGCTCCCAGGACTTGTCACAGACTGTACCTTTTTTTATCCCTTCCTTTAGTGACAGGGCATGTCACTGTCCCACTTGTACCGGGACGGGGAAGGCCAAGGCCTCATGGATGACGAGGATGAGCGGGAGAACTTTGAGATCACCGACTGGGATCTCCAGAATGAATTCAACCCCAACCGGCAGCGCCACTGGCAGACCAAGGAAGAGGCCACCTACGGAGTGTGGGCAGAGCGAGACTCGGATGAAGAGAGGCCCAGCTTTGGAGGCAAACGGTATGGCTGGCACGGGCTGCTTCCCTAGGAATTGGGGAGCTACCCTGCTAAGTAAATTTCTCTCCCAGCCTCACTGAGTCCCTTAGCTGCGGCATCAGCTCGGGAGCCCAGGTCCGCTTTAGGTTAGAGCGCTGCTCTCTGACTGGTTGATCATCAGTTGGTGTTAAGTGAGCAGTTATGTATAGTAAGCCTTGTGCTGTCTACCCAGTCCTTGCTTTCCAGGAGCCCAGACTCTAGTGGATGGAGACAGGCTCACACAATGGAAGGGTGTAACTGATTTAGGACCTGAGGGGAAACACGTTTTAGGGAGTATGACGTATTCTGGGAGGTCAGGGAAGATTGGCTGGTAGGGGAGGCACAAGTAAGCAAAGGCCCTTGATGGGAGGCAGCACGAGGATATGAGAGGTTTTGTGGGCTGAAGCGGGGAGAGAGTGGGGAGTATAGTTTGAGAAGAGGCCGTGGGTTTGTGTAGAGAGGGTATGACCTGGGGAGAAGTGTAGAAGACCCTTTTGCTCATGTGCAGAGTTGGCGGGGAGGAGCCACAGTGGAAGAGGGGGCTCTGTGAGGAGGCCCAGGCAGTGGTCCTGGCAGAGGTGCGGGAGACCTGGGCTAAGATGGCAGCACAGGGATGAGGATTCAGGCTGAAAGCCTCCTCCTTCGTGTGCAGTCGTGTGTGTGTTAGCTGCGACTCACTTGACCAGAGTGGGTAGTAGATTTGGGCTTGTCTCCCTGTCCCCACCTGAGGCTTGGAGGCTTCAGCCCATTGATATTGTACATTTTTCACAAAAGAAACTGGGGAGAAAGAGCAGAGATCAGTTCAACCTTTTTTCTTCTGGCAAGAAATCTAACAGCAGACGATGAGTAGATCAGGGGTCAAGAATTGCAAGATCATAAGATAATAATAGCAGCCAAAATCTTTGGGTTCTTAACAGGCCTGGTCTCATTGACCTTATGAGAATGGTACCATTATTTTTTAAATAAATAAATTTATTTATTTTTGGCTGAATTGGGTCTTCGTTGCTGCATGCGGGCTTTCTCTAGTTGCAGCGAGTGGGGGCTACTCTTCGTTGCGGCGCACGGGCTTCTCATTGCAGTGGCTTCTCTTGTTGCGGAGCTCGGGCTCTAGGCACGTGGGCTTCAGTAGTTGTGGCACACGGGCTCAGTAGTTGTGGCTTGCGAGGTCTAGAGCGCAGGCTCAGTAGTTGTGGTGCACAGACTTAGTTGCTCCGCAGCATGTGGGATCGTCCCGGACCAGGGCTTGAACCTGTGTCCCCTGCATTTGGCAGGTGGATTCTTAACCACTGCACCACTGGGGAAGTCCGAGAAAGGTACCGTTATTATCACCCCATTTTACAGATTAAGAAACAGCAGCCAAAAGTCACGCGGCTAAGCTGAGAATCTGGGCCTGTCTGACTCTAGAGTTGGGCTCTTACATTGCATCTCTTAGGAAAAAATTCTCTGAATTTTATTGCTGCCGTGGGGATGTTTATTTACTACGTTAGTCATTTTGTAAAGCATCGCCTTATTTTGCTGTATTCCCGGGGCTTTTCTTTGGAATCTTTTCTCTCCCTTTAACTACATAATAGAAAGCTATCAGCTCCAGTTCATACAGAAGGGAACTGTTGCTAATGACTTATTGTAACTACTGTTCTTGAGGCATTCAGGGTTAAAATCAATACTTTCCATCTCACAGAGTTAATTTCCTAGGTATTTTATTCATTTATTTATTTACTATTTTATTTTTATTTATTTATTTATTTGGCTGCGCTGGGTCTTAGTTGCGGCACACAGGATCTTTTTAGTTGTGGCACGTGGGGTATTTTAGTTGTGGCATGTGGGATCTTTATTGCAGTGTGCAAACTCTTAGTTGCAGCATGTGGGATCTAGTTCCCTGACCAGGGATCCAACCTGGGCCCCATGCGTTGGGAGCACGGAGTCTTAGCCACTGGACCACCAGGGAAGTCCCTCTTAGGTATTTTAGTTTTCATAAACAAATTTAATGGACATGAGATTTTCTAAGAATCTGATTGATATAATTGCTAATGTAATTTACATTCATATAATCTCTCTTAATATATTTTATTTATTTATGATTTTTATTTATGAGAATGTCTTTCTTGTTTGATTTTTCTACTTGAAATAGTGTCTGAAACAAATGCTTTTTCTTTTTTCAGATTCTTTTCCCATATAGGTCATTACAGAATATTGAGTAGAGTTCTCTGTGCTACACAGTAGGTCCTTATTAGTTATCTATTTTATATACAGTAGTGTGTATATGTTAATCCCAGTCTCCTAATTTATCCCTTCCCCCCACGTTTCCCCTTTGGTAACCATAAGTTTGATTTCCAGATCTGTGTGTTTGTTTCTGTTTTGGAAATAAGTTCATTTGTGTCATTTTTTTAAATTAGATTCCACATATAAGTGATATCATATGATATTTGTCTTTCTCTGTCTGACTTAGTTCACTTAGTATGATAATCTCTAGGTCCATCCATGTTGCTGCAAATGGCATTATTTCATTATTTTTTATGGCCGAGTAATATTCCATTGTATATAGGTACCACATCTTTTTTTTTTAACATCTTTATTGGAGTATAATTGCTTTACAATGGTGTGTTAGTTTCTGCTTTATAACAAAGTGAATCAGTTATACATATACATATATCCCCATATCTCCTCCCTCTTGCGTCTCCCTCCCTCCCATCCTCCCTATACCACCCCTCTAGGTGGTCACAAAGCACCGAGCTGATCTTCCTGTGCGATGCAGCTGCTTCCCACTAGCTATCTGTTTTACGTTTGGTAGTGTATATATGTCAATGCTACTCTCTCACTTCGTCCCAGCTTACCCTTCCCCTCCCCACGTTCTCAAGTCCATTCTCTACGTCTGCATCTTTATCCTGCCCCTAGGTTCATCAGAGCCTTTTTTTTTTTTTTTAAGATTCCATATATATGTGTTAGCATACGGTATTTTTCTCTTTCTGACTTACTTCACTCTGTATGACGGTCTCTGGGTCCACCCACCACACTACAAATAACTCAATTTCGTTCCTTTTTATGGCTGAGTAATATTCCATTGTATAGATGTGCCACATCTTTATCCATTCATCTGTTGATGGCACTTAGGTTGCTTCCGTGTCCTGGCTGTTGTAAATAGAGATGCAGTGAACATTGTGTGTACCACATCTTTATGCATTCATCTGTCAATGGACATTTAGGTTGCTTCCATGTCTTGGCTATTGTAAATAGTGCTTCAGTGAACATTGGGGTACATGTATCTTTTTGAGTTATGGTTTTCCCCAGATACATGCCCAGGAGTGGGATTGCTGGATCATATGATGGCTCTATTTTTAATTTTTTAAGGAACCTCCATACTCTTCTCCAAAGTGGCTGTACCAATTTACATTCCCACCAACAGTGTAGGAGGATTCCCTTTTCTCCACACCCTCTCCAGTATTTACTGTTTGTAGATTTTTTGATAATGGCCATTCTGATTGGTATGAGGTGATATCTCATTGTAGTTTTGATTTGCATTTCTCTAATAATTAGCGATGGTGGGCACCTTTTCAGTTGCCTCTTGGCCATGTATATGTCTTCCTTGGAGAAGTGTCTGTTTAGGTCCTCTGTCCATTTTTTGATTTTTTTTTTTTTTGATATTGAGCTGCATGAACTGTTTGTAGATTTTGGAGATTAATCTCGTCAGTCACATCGTTTGCAAATATTTTCTCCCATTCTGTGGGTTGTCGTTTTGTTTATGGTTTCCTTTGCTGTGCAGAAGCTTTTGAGTTTAATTGGGTCCCATTTGTTTATTTTATTTTTATTTCCATTACTCAAGGAGACAGATCGAAAAAGATATTGCTGCGATTTATGTCAGAGAGCGTTCTGCCTATGTTTTCCTCTAAGAGTTTTATAGTATCAGGTCTTACATTTAGGTCTTTAATCCATTTTGAGTTTATTTTTGTGTATGATGTTAAAGAATGTTCTAATTTCATTCTTTTACATGTAGCTGCCCAGTTTTCCAAGCACCATTTATTGAAGAGACTCTTTTTTCCATTGTAGAGTCTTGCCTCCTTTGTAGATTAACTGACCATAGGTGTGTGGGTTTATTTCTGGATTTTCTATCCTGTTCCATTGATATGTATTTCTGGTTTTGTGCCAGTACCATACTCTTGATGGCTGTAGCTTTGTAGTGTAGTCTGAAGTCAGGGAGCCTGATTCCTCCAGCTCCATTTTTCTTTCTCAAGATTGCTTTGGCTATTTGGGGTCTTTTGTGTCTCCGTACAAATTTAAAAATTTTTTGTTCTAGTTCTGTGAAAAATGCCATTGGTCATTTGATAGGGATTGCATTGAATCTGTAGATGGCCTTGGGTAGGATATTCATTTTGACAATACTGATTCTTCCAGTGCAGGATCATGGTATATCTTTCCATCTGTTTGTGTCATATTCAGTTTCTTTCACCAGCATCTTAAAGTTTTCGGAGTACAGGTCTTTTGGTAGGTTTATTCCTAGGTATTTTATTCTTTTTGATGATGGTAAATGGGGTTGTTTCTTTAATTTCTCTTTCTGATCTTTTGTTAGTGTACAGGAATGCAACAGATTTCTGTGTATTTTTGTATCTTGTAACTTTACTAGATTCATTGATGAGCTCTAGTAGTTTTCTAGGATCTTCTATGTATGGTATCATGTCATCTGCAAACAGTGACAGTTTTACTTCTTCTTTTCCAATTTGTATTCCTTTTATTTCTTTTTCTCCTCTGATTGCCATGGCTAGGACTTCCAAAACTATGTTGAATAAAAGTGGCAAGAGTGGACATCCTTGTCTTGTTCCTGATCTTAGAGGAAATGCTTTCAGCTTTTCACCGTTGAGTATGATGTTAGCTGTAGGTTTGTCATATGTGACCTTTATTATGTTGAGGTATGTTCCCTCTATGCCCACTTTCTGGAGAGTTCTTTTTTTTTTTTTTTAATCATAAATGGGTGTTGAATTTTGTCAAAAGCTTCTTCTGCATCTATTGAGATTATCATATGGTTTTTATTCTTCAGTTTGTTGATGTGTTTCACACTGATTGATTTGCAGATATTAAAGAATCCTTGCATCCCTGGGATGAGTGCCCCTTGATCATAGTGTATGATCCTTTTAATGTATTGTTCGATTTGGTTTCCTAGTATTTTGTAGAGGATTTTGCGTCTATGTTCATCAGTGAAACTAGCCTGTAATTTTCTTTCTTTTTCTTTTTTTTTTTGTGATATCTTTGTCTAGTTTTGATAATCAGAGTGATGGTGGCCTCATAGAGTGAGTTTGGGAATGTTAACTTCCTCTGCAAGTTTGTGGAATAGTTTTAGAAGAACAGATGTTAACTCTTCTCTAAATGTTTGATGTAGTTTGCCTGTGAAGCCATCTGGTCCTGGATGGCTTTTGTTTGTTGGCAGTTTTTATTCAGTTTCAATTTCAGTACTTGCAATTGGTCTGTTCATATTTTCTATTCCTTCCTGGTTCAGTGTTGGGAGATTGTACCTTTCTAAGAATTTGTCCATTTCTTCTAGGTTGTTCATTTTATTGAATTGTAGTTGCTTGTAGTAATCTCTTATCCTTTGTATTTATGTGGTTTCCATTGTAACTTCTCCTTTTTCATTTCTAATTTTGTTGATTTGAGCCCTCTCCTTTTTTTTCTTGATAGTCTGGCTAAAGGTTTTTCAGTTTTATTTATCTTTTCAGACAACCAGCTTTTAGTTTCATGGATCTTTTCTGTTGTTTTCTTTGTCTCTATTTAATTTAGTTGTGCTCTGATCTTTATGATTTCTTTCCTTCTGCTAACTTTGGGTTTTTTTTGTCCTTCTTTCTCTAGTTGCTTTAGGTGTAAGGTTAGGTTGTTTGAGATTTTTGTTGTTTCCTGAGGTAAGACTGTATTGCTATAAACTTTCCTCTTAGGACTGCTTTTGCTGTGTCCCATAGGTTTTGGATTGTGTTTTTGTTGTCATTTGTCTCTAGGTGTTGTGTGATTTCCTCTCTGATTTCTTTAGTGATCCGTTGGTTGTTGAGTAGCATATTGTTCAGCCTCTATGTGTTTGTGTTTTTTACAGTTTTTTTCTTGTAGTTGATTTCTAATCTCATAGCATTGTGGTCAGAAAAGTTGCTTGATATGATTTCAGTTTTCTTAAGTTTACTGAGGCTCGCTTTGTGGCCCAGCATGTGATCAATCCTGGAGAATATTCCATGTGTACTTGAGAAGAATGTGTATTCTGCTGCTTTTGGATGGAATGCTCTATAAATATCAGTTAAGTCCATCTTGTTTAGTGTGTCATTTAAGGCCTGTGTTTCCTTATTGATTTTCTGTCTGGATGATCTGTCCATTGATAAAAGTGGGCTGTAAAATCGATTTCTCCTTTTATGGCTGTTAGCATTTGCCTTACGTATTGAGGTGCTCCTATGTTGGGTGCATAAATATTTACAATTGTTATATCTTCTTCTTGGATTGATCCCTTGATCGTTATGTAGTGTCCTTCCTTGTCTCTTGTAACAGTGTTTAAAGTCTCTTTTATCTGATACGAGTATTGCTACCCCAGCTTTCTTTTGATTTCCATTTGCATGGAATACCTTTTTCCATTCCCTCACTTTCAGTCTCTATGTGTCCTTAGATCTGAAGTGGGTCTCTTGTAGACAGCATATTTACGGGTCTTGTTTTTGTATCCATTCAGCCAGTGTTTGGTTGGAGTATTTAATCCATTTACAGTTAAGGTAATTATCAATATGTATGTTCTTACTGCCATTTTCTTAATTGTTTCAGGTTTGTTTTTGTAGGTCTTTTTCCTTTTGTTCTCTTGTGCTTTGATGACTGTTTTTAATGTTGTGTTCGGATTGCTTTGGATTGTGTGGATCTATTGTAGTTTTTTGGTTTGCAGTTTCCATGAGGTTTTGATATGGCAGCCTACACACACACACACACACACACACACACACACAAGGATATTTTAAGTTGCTGGTCTCTTAATTTAGATGCATTTCCCATTTCTTGCATTTGTACTATCCTCTTCTCATGGTTGCTTGTTTTGATATCATATTTGTGTGTGGATGATTTCTTTCCTTTACTGTATGTTTTCCTTTACCGGTGAGCTTTCCCATTCATAATTTTCTTGTTTCTGTTTGTGGCCTTTTCTGCCTCAAGAAGTTCTTTAGCATTTGTTGTAAAGCTGGTTTGGTGGTGCTGAATTCTCTTAGCTTTTGCTTATCTGTAAAGCTTTTGATTTCTCCCTCAAATCTGAATGGGAGCCTTGCTGGGTAGAGTATTCTTTTTTTAAAAAATTAATTAATTTGTTTGTTTATTTGGTGGTGCTGGGTCTTAGTTGTGGCAGGCAGGCTCCTTAGTTGCAGCTTGAGGGCTCCCTAGTTGAGCCTTGCTGGCTCCTTAGTTGTGGCATGTGAAGTCTTAGTTCTGCTTGCGTGGGGGATCTAGTTCCCTGACCAGGCATCAAACCCAGGCCCCCTGCATTGGGAGCGCAGAGTCTTCACCACTGCACTACCAGGGATGTCCCGGGTAGAGTATTCTTGGTTGTAGGTTTTTTTTCCCTTTTGTCACTTTAAATATAGCGTGCCAGTCCCTTCTGGCCTGCAGAGTTTCTGCTGAAAAATCAGCTGATAACCTTATGGGGATTCTCTTGTTATTTGTTGCTTTTCCCTTGTTGCTTTTAATATTTTTTCTTTGTATTTGTCAGTTTGATTGATATGTGTCTCAGTGGGTTCCTCCTTCTTCCTGGAGTTGACTGTTTCCTTTCTCATGTTAGGGAAGTTTTTGGCTATCATCTCTTCAGATATTTTCTCAGGCGCTTTCTCTCTCGTCTCCTTCTGGGACCCCTATAATGCAAATGTTGGTGTGTTTAATGTTATCCCAGAGGTCTCTGAGATTGTCCTCATTTCTTTTCATTCTTTTTTCTTTATTCTGTTCCACAGCAGTGAATTCCACCACTCTGTCTTCCAGCTCACTTATTTGTTCTTCTGCCTCAGTTATTCTGCTATTGATCCCTTCTAGTGTATCTTTTTTATATTTATTTATTTATTTATTTATTTATTGGCTGCATTGGGCCTTAGTTGCACGCGGGCTTTTCGTTGTGACGTGGGCTTCTCTCTGCGTGGGCTTCTCTCTAGTTGTAGTGTGCGGGTTTTCTCTCTCTAGTTTTGGCGCATGGGCTCCAGAGTGCGTGGGCTCTGTAGTTTGCGGCACGTGGGCTCTCTCGTTGAGGCACACAGGCTCAGTAGTTAGAGCGCACAGGCTTAGTTGCCCTGCAGCATGAGGGATCTTAGTTCCCTGACCAGGGATCGAACCTGTGTACCCTGCATTGGTAGGCGGATTCTTTACCACTGGACCATCAGGGAAGTCCCCCTTCTAGTGTATTTTTCATTTTAGTTGTATCTTCTTCATTTAGTTGTTCTTGTGGGTTTTATCTTGTTCCTTCATCTGAAACATATTTCTCTGTCATCTCATTTTGTCCTTCTGTGTTTGTGGTCTCCGATTGTAGTTCCTCTTTATTCTGGTGTCTGCCCCCTGGTGGGTGAGGTTGGTCCAGGGACTTATGCAGCCTTCCTGGTGGGAGGGAGTGATGCCTGCCCTGTGGTGGGTGGAGCTGGGTGTTTTCCCTCTGGTGGGGAGGGCTGTGTGAAGAGGTGGCTTTAAGCTCAGTACTTTAGGCAGCCTCTCTGCTGTGTTCTTATCTGGCTGGTTGTTCGGACTGAGGCGTTCCAGCACTGGAGCCTGCAGGTTGTTGGGTGGGGGCAGGTCTTGGTGCCAAAATGGGGACCTCCAAGAGAGCTCACACTGACCACTGTTCCCTGGGGCCTCTGCCACCAGTGTCCTTGCCCCCCCAGTGAGCCATAGCTGACCCCTGCCTCCCCAGGAGACCCTCTAAGACCTGTAAGTAGGTCTAGCCCAGGTTCCTATGGAGGTACTGCTTTGTGCTGGGTCCCAGTGCACGTGAGACCTTATGTGTGCCCTTCAAAAGTGGAGTCTCTGTTTCCCCAGCCCTGTGGAACTCCTGCACTCAAGCCCCACTAGCCTTCAAAGCTAAATGCCCTGGGGGTTCCTCCTCCTGACGCCAGGCCCTCAGACTGTCTTGGAAGGCAGTTCTTTTTCAATATTTATTTCATTTATTATTTATTTTTGGCTGTGTTGGGTCTTAGTTGCGGCACACGTGGGATCTTCGTTGTGGCGCACGGGCTCTTTGTTGTGGTGCGTGGGCTTCTCTCTAGTTGTGGGTGTGGGTTTTCTCTCTCTTGTTGTGGTGCACGGGTTCCAGAGGGCTGGGCTCTGTAGTTTGCAGCATGCGGGCTCTGGTTGAGGTGTGTGAGCTCAGTGGTTGAGGCGTGCAGGCTTAGTTGCCCCACAGCATGTGGGATCTTAGATCCCCGACCAGGGATCAAACCCACATCCCTGGATTGTGAGGTGGATTCTTTATCACTGGACCACCAGGGAAGTCCCTGGAAGGCTCTTTTTATGTGGGAATGTCCCTGTGTAGCCTGCGTGGGTTTAATATGTTTTTAGTGCAAGTGTTGCCTTTAGTATGGATGTCTGCCACCTCTTTCCTCAGTGCTGGCCGTTATCCCTTCGATAGGTGGTGTGACTGATGTTGTGACCAGAGCCTACACTGGCTGTCGAGTGAGGCCTCCTCTTTGCTCTGTGGTTATCACTGCCGTGTCAGGGGCAGTGTCTGCTCCCTAGCTGTTGGAGTAGAAGCCCCCAGATCTGTTTCTGAGCTGTTTCTGATCTGCGGTGCAAGGTAGGTGGGATTGGAGCACTCCCACTGGGAGAGAAGCCACTGAGTATTCCTCCATGGGAGCTTTCACCTGTGAATGTGCTCTGTTGTGTCACTCTTCCCCCGCTGCGTGGGCTTACAAAGTACGCTGTTGTTGGCACTGGTCCCACCTTAACTACGGTAAGCCGGCAGTTGGCCCCGGTGACGCTCAGGCGTTGTTTTCACCAGGCCAGCAGTGCACATGCACTGAACAGGTCCCAGGACCGCAGCAGTGCTGCACCTGGACCTGCTGCGGGGGCAGCTCCGACTCCGGCCTGGCCCCGCCCCGCCCCGCCCCGCCCCGCGTGTATGTGCCCACGGAGCCCTGGGCTGCTGAAGCCAGGCCTGTTTCAGCCGAGGGGGCACTTGTCCTCTCGGATGTCCTCTTGGACGTTCAGCAGGAGCTGAGTTTATAAAGCCCCCAGCAGAGGTGTAAATCCAGTTCGCGCAGCCGCAACGAGAGACTTCAGCTCTTCTTCCGTAGTTTCAGGGCCCCTGGGGCTCAGTTGTGGCTTCAGCCCCACCTCTGCGTGCGGGCCACCCACGGGCATCTGCTCCCGCGGCTGCTGGAGCGCACGAGCCGGCTCGGGTGAGCGGGCTGCCTCGACAGGAGCCCCTCCCAGAGCCCGGGGAGGCAGGGGCCGTGCGTGGGGGAAGAGGCTGCGGTGGTGGCCCTGCGCTTTGTGTGCCTCTTAAAAATGGCACTTCACTTCTGTGGCGGCCTGGGCTGCTTTAACCAGCATTCCTGGTTGCAGAGCTCTGTACTCCCACCCCTACAGCCCGTCTCTGCACAGCCAGCAGCAGGCCTCTTCCCGGGTCTGTTCTTTAAACCCCACTTTCGGGCACGCAGCCCCTGCCCGTCCCAGCGGGCACAGGCCTCAGGCTGGGGTGTGCAGGGCTGTGGCACAGACCGTCCGCCTAGTTCTCACTCTGTCCTGCCTGTCACGGACCGGTTGCTGCGTTCTCCTCTGAGCCTCCGAAGCTCCCTTTCTGTCCCGGCTGATCTCTCCGCCCGTGACGAGACCTCCCCTCCCAGGGGTGCAGGTCCTGTCCTGCTGCATTTTTTTTTTTTTGTCTTTCTTTGTCCTCCCTGGTTCCGCGGAGCTCCTTCTTGTCCTTTCTGGTGTCCGAGGTCCTCTGCTGGTTTCCAGCAGGTGTTCTCTGAGAGCCGCTCCATTTGTACATGTGCTCCTGGTGTCTTGGGGGGAATGCCATCTCGACTCAATGTGGATCTTCCCGGACCAGGGCACGAACCCGTGTCCCTTGCATCGGCAGGCGGACTCTCAACCACTGCGCCACCAGGGAAGCCCTGGGGCCCTTTTGATACGAGTCAATGGGTTGGTCTTTAAAGTGGATCCCACGAGGTCCGCCCTAAGGAAGTTCTCTGGCCAGCAAAGCTGCTCCAAGGGGATGCCTGCAGAGAGTTCTCATGGACCCCGTGGGGCCTTGTGTTTGCCCACAGGGCCCGCGACTACTCGGCGCCAGTCAACTTCATCAGCGCGGGGCTCAAGAAAGGGGCGGCAGAAGAGCCAGAGCTGGACGGCTCCGACGATGAGGAGAAACCTGTTAAGCAGGATGAATTTCCTAAGGATTTCGGACCAAAGAAGTTAAAAACGGTAGCATTTTTATTGAAGGACTGTGACCTTAGTAATACCCCTGGAAGATCACTTTGGCCCAAGCATCTGCTGGGGGAGGGGTTCAGCTGGAGGCCGCTTGTGTGGGTCTCTCCCTGTGAGGTAGGTTTCCCTGAGGGGTGATATGTGCAGTGCAGTCTTGTCTCTTTCCTGAGACACATCACAGATATGTTTGGTTTGTACAACAGGATACTTTTCATAATGCTCTGTGACTGCCAGCCATGTTTCCATCAGCCAACCTTTCTTCCTTAGATTTTTTCCTTCTTTTGATTTTTCTTCCTCTTTTCAGGGTGGCAATTTTAAACCCAGCCAGAAAGGTTTTGCAGGAGGAACCAAGTCTTTCATGGATTTTGGCAGCTGGGAAAGACACACAAAAGGAATTGGACAGAAGCTTCTTCAGAAGATGGGCTATGTCCCTGGAAGAGGCCTCGGGAAGAACGCACAAGGTGTGGTACCCCCACTCCACCGTCTCACACGAGGGCGGCCAGGCAGAGGCCGGAAGAGCAGCTGGGGCGTGGTTTGCCTCTTCTCTGCCTTTTCGCTTTTCTGGCAGCACGTGACAGTTGTGCTCCAAGCCACTGCACTTATCAGAACTCAAGTCACATAAAATACACTTATTTTAGCAGGAGGGAGAGGTTAGGGTTCAAATAGGCTGCAGGCTGATAGGCTGAAAACAGGCTTCTTTCTGGCCCGCCCATTGTTTCTAAAAAAATCAAACTGGTTGCCAGTATTTAAAAATCTGAATTCTAGATTTGCTTGGTGGTGAGTGGTTTCGCTGAATCTTCCTGCCCCAGGTAGCAGCCACGGCCTTATTCTGGAAGCCTTCTCCACACCCCAGCCCACTTTCCTTGTTCCTGTTAATGTTTCTGGGCCCTGAAGGCATAGGAGTCTGTGGTCCCTGCTCACAAAGGGGCAGGACAGGCAACTGTTAGCTGTATGAAAAATCCATGGACTTGAGTGAAGATGGAAAAGGTGACCTGGAATGCATGAGGGATGTTCTAACGTGGCATTTCCACGGTACTAGCTGGAAGGGGTGTGGTGGGAAGTTTGGGGTGAGGGCAGTTCTTCACTGAAATGTTGTAGTCCTGTTTGTAAACTTTTTTACAGGAAAGACACATTTATTTCCAAGGCTTAAACATGTTATAGAACAAGTTAAGCATGGGAGACATGAAGTACTGAGTAAAATAGACGGAGTTTCATATTAAACGGCAGATTCACCTCACTTTAATCAGAATTAATATTATCTGAATTTCTGCCCTTTCTGTATTAATAGGCTTCCAAATTAACGAAGTGTAGACTCTAGTATGCCAGAGTTTCCAGTTATAAATGAATATTCCCATCCACTAAAACAATGAATCCAAGTGGAAATGGAAATCTGTGTTCAGGACATACGTACGGTGATATCCGCACCCTGCTCTGTGGCAGCATAAATGCACAGACACTTCCGGTCGCCCGGGAGCGGAACAGCATCATGAGGGCAGAAGTGCACTCTCCTTCCTGGGTGGTGCGTCCTCTTGAGTAAGGACCCAGGAGTGTGGTCCCCCTGAGTGGCTCACACACATGGCAACTGCCGTGACCTGAAGTCTCTGTCTTTTGCTGAAATTTGTCAGGTATCATCAACCCAATCGAAGCCAAGCAGAGAAAGGGGAAGGGCGCCGTGGGGGCTTACGGCTCGGAGCGCACCACTCAGCCCCTGCAAGACTTCCCCATGGCTGACTCTGAAGAAGAAGCCGAGGAGGTGAGTCAGGAGACGGGCCGGGTGCTGTCTGTGCCCCTTTCAACTGGTGTTTGTTCATCTGCTCGCTCACTCGCCGTGCTGGAGGCTGGTGTCCCACGCTGAACGGGTGTGTGGGGAAGGGGTCTCAGCATTGGTAAGGGCGGGGAGCGGGTGTCAAGCAGTGTCCTTGGCTGGGTTTAGTGTTAACACAGACGGTCCTCAGCACAGAACCTTGTGAAAGTCTCACCGACCCCACCTGTGGTAAAAAGTGGCCCTTCCTTCTTGTGATGGACTGTATCCCTCTGACTCAGGAATTTCAGAAGGAGCTGAGCCAGTGGAGGAAAGACCCCAGTGGAGGCAAGAAGAAGCCCAGATACTCTTACAAGACAGTGGAAGAGTTGAAAGCCAAGGGCAGGATTAGCAAGAAGCTCGCTGCTCCCCAGAAGGAGCTTTCTCAGGTCAAGGTATGGGGCCCGTGGATGCCTGGTCCAGGGTGGGGGCTTGGAAGACACACAGTTATCCCACACACCGGAGCAGTCACCGAACATTTGCTCGTAAGGTTCCCGCGGGCCTTCCATCCCGGCTGTGTGTGTGCTGCATCTGTGGCGTGAAGCAGCCTGTGCCCACGCCCCACTCACGCTCATCGCCGTCCCACCCCTGTGCCAAGCGTTCCTTGTGGCGTGAGAGTGCTAAATCGAACAATGTCCCCAGCTTTCTGGAGCTTGCTGTCAGTGAATTTCATGATGCTCCTGTCATTCTGTTGCTAGACCTTTAACATTTCTGGTTTGGTTTGGGGCAGGTTAGTTTGTGTATAAAGGCTTGTCTTTGTTTTACAGCTGTTAAGGATAGAGTCCTAGAAGTGCAGTCACAGGTTAAAGTCATCAAGGCTCTTAAATCGTGGGAAGGTTGCACTAACTCACTTCTCGAGCAGGAGTGGGCCCTCAGGGCGTCCCAGCATCGCATTTAAGATGATTACCACTGTCCTGTACGGATAGTCTCTGAGCTTTTTCCATTACTGTCCCTAGTGGCCAGAGAACATTGGTGACAGATGTCTGTTGTACGGGACGTAGCGTAGGAGATACAGTGTGTGGGTATTACAGAAAGTCGAGTGGGGTTCTCAAAGGTCAGGGTGTCGTGTATCAGGTTACTTGGGGACCTGGTGAGAAGCGCAGATGTCCAGGTCACAGCTGGAGATTTTGAGGCTGTAGATCTAGATGGGGCCTGAGGCCTCATGCTCCGTTATTTTCCCCCAGGTATTTGTAATACAGGTGGTTCAGAGATTACACTCTCACCACCACGTTCTCGTTTCCTCAGTCTCCTTCAGACACTGAAGTTAGCTCATTTCCTCGGTTGCCTTTTGTATGTTTCATGTTGTTTTTAAATTTAAAAAACTATTACTACAGAGCAGTATGCAGTACATTTTAGACAATTAGGAAATAACTTTCCTTTCCCATAAATGACCGGTTTTCACACCTGTGATGTACATCCTTCCAGGTGTTTTTGTCTAAATATGCATTTTTTTCCTGCTTTGATCAGTACAGCCTCTACTTTCCATGAAAATAGATTTTCATCTCAGCTAAATAGTCCACATTCATATTTCATCAGTTTTGCTAAAAAGTCTTCTCCATCCGGTTGGCCCAGAGGGACCGAATCAACAACCGGTTGGTTGTTTTGTCCCTGGAGTCTCTTCCAATCTAGCGCAGCCCAGGCCCCACTTTGAGAAACACCGCCCTTCTCCAGCTCTGCTGAACGGTGTGGTTTTGACACGTTCCCACTAGCGTTGTGCCTTCCCCGGGCTCAGGTGTGTGTCTAAAAGGGCAGCAGTGGGAGCATTAAAACCCACGTGCCCTCTGCCGCCTTCTCCAAGGTCATAGACATGACAGGCCGGGAGCAGAAGGTCTACTACAGCTACAGCCAGATCAGCCACAAGCACAGCGTCCCCGACGACGGGCTCCCGCTGCAGTCACAGCAGCCGCCCCAGCCCGGCAAGGAGGCCAAGGCCCCCGGCTTCGCACTGCCGGAGCTGGAGCACAACCTGCAGCTGCTCATCGACCTCACAGAGCAGGAGATCATCCAGAACGACCGGCAGCTGCAGTACGAGCGAGACATGGTGGTCAACCTGTCCCACGAGCTGGAAAAGGTGTCGGAGGTCCTGGAGCACGAGGAACGGGCCATCTCCAACCTGAGCAAGGTCCTGGGGCTCGTGGAGGAGTGCGAGCGGCGCCTGCAGCCCGGCTGCGGTGACCCCCTCACCCTGGACGAGTGCGCCCGCATCTTCGAGACCCTGCAGGACAAGTACTATGAGGAGTACAGGATGTCCGACCGCGTGGACCTGGCCGTGGCCATCGTCTACCCGCTCATGAAGGACTACTTCAAGGAGTGGGACCCCCTCAAGGTGAGTGGGCGGGGAGTCCGCCGCACTGCCTCTCCTCCGGGGCAGGCCCGGGGGCAAGGGGGCCATCAGCCGGCTGCCTCTCAGCTGCTGTGTTTCTCCTCAGGACTGTACGTATGGCACCGAGATCATCTCCAAGTGGAAAAGCCTCCTGGAGAACGACCAGCTGTTGTCCCACGGCGGGCAGGACCTCTCTGCAGATGCCTTCCACAGGTGCTCCTTGCGGGGGGACGGGGGCGGGGGGCAATGCCTGTATGAGCCCTGGCCACGAATTCATTCATTAGTTCACCCCACACCTGTCAAGTGGCCGTTGACGATCTGCTGCCTTACCCTGGGAGTGAAGCGCGGCCTGTCTCCAGTGAGGGGAAAAGGCAGGTGGTAACCAAGGAAGTGGACAGATAAATCCAGGCTGCCACCTGGGTCCAGCAGTAGAGAGGGAGGTGACGTTGAAGCTGTGACCCTAAAGCATGAGGGGCGCTGGCTGTGCAGATAGAGCTCCAGCTGGGGAAGCACACGATGCTTGGGGGGCGGGACCCGGCAGGTGCTACTGAGGAGACAGGCCCCAAGGCTGAGTGGGCGGCCAGGAGAGCGGGGTCGAGGCAGGCGCACGTCTGGCCAACACATGGGCCAGTCCGGTGGTTTTCTGTGACTGGATTGCCCCGCTGTTACACACGTGGAAACCAGTCAGTGCTTTTAGCCAGCCGCCCCCTGCCTTTCTCGCGTAGGCTGATATGGGAAGTCTGGATGCCATTTGTTCGAAATATCGTCACTCACTGGCAACCGAGGAACTGTGACCCGATGGTGGACTTTCTGGATAGCTGGGTGCACATCATTCCCGTGTGGATCCTGGATAACATCCTGGACCAGCTCGTCTTCCCCAAGCTGCAGAAGGAGGTGAGGCCGGGTGTGGGAAACGGTTGTCATCAGGAAGCACGGGGGCTCGTTTCGCATTTCTCTTCATCCTCTCACTGCTGCCTTTCCCCCACTCCTCCTGCAGGTGGAAAACTGGAACCCGCTCACAGACACCGTCCCCATCCACTCGTGGATCCACCCGTGGCTGCCTCTCATGCAGGCGCGCCTGGAGCCGCTCTACTCCCCCATCCGCAGCAAGCTGGCCAGCGCCCTGCAGAAGTGGCACCCCAGCGACTCCTCGGCCAAGCTCATCCTCCAGCCCTGGAAAGATGTCTTCACCCCCGGCTCCTGGGAAGCATTCATGGTCAAGAACATAGTGCCCAAACTGGGTAAGGAAACCGGGAGATGCATCCAAGTCGAGCAGCTTCGGTGCCTGGTTTCTGTGGCTGGCGGTAATGACGGTGCTGCTTGAAAACAGGGCCTTTGAGCTCTGAGCGCATATTTCTCAGTATAAGAGGTGGCGTTTTGTGCGCTGAGGCCGAATATAAATGTTAACCAGGTCCCTTTCTGCACTAACCACATCAGACCCTGCCTGCCTCCTGATTGGTCCGGTTCGGGCCTTTTCTGACAGTATAGCCACAGGTATTCTGAAATTTTTGTCGTACTGGATTCTAAAAATAGAGCTATTTCTGGATTAGAGAAGAAAAGCCACAGGAGCTTAAACTTGACCTTTAAAAGCAGATCGAAAGCCGACATTGTCTGGTGATGCCACTGCTATGCGGCTTTGCCTTAGAGCCTGGGTTTCTCTTCCAGGGATGTGCCTCGGGGAGTTGGTCATCAACCCCCACCAGCAGCACATGGATGCTTTTTATTGGGTCATCGACTGGGAAGGGATGATCTCTGTCTCCAGCCTGGTGGGGCTTCTTGAAAAGCACTTCTTCCCCAAGTGGCTTCAGGTACGCTTTGTTTCGCTTTGTTGGGGTGCGTTGGGGACAGGGAGGGAGTCACTGGAGCCTTGGGTGGCAGTGCTGTGGCCACACAATGAAGGTAAACTACACGGCAAGGTAAGAATGAGGCGGGCAGGAACATTTGCCATGTGCCCGATGCTGTTCTAAGCACTTGGTCTGATTACCACCCCCTCAACAGCCCTGTAAGGTAGGGACTGGTATCGCGTGTGTAGGTGGGAGGCCGAGATGCAGTTTACAGGCAGGGCACTTAGCTACCGAGCTGAGCCCCTGCAGGTATCATCAGCTTGTAGGAGCAGGACCCAAACAAAACAGGTGGCCCCTTTGGAAGTTCTGCTCCCCTTCGTTGCCACTGTGGATGCAGGTTTCATATTTGTTCCCTTTTGGCAGGTGCTGTGCTCCTGGCTCAGTAACAGCCCAAATTACGAGGAGATCACCAAGTGGTACCTGGGTTGGAAGTCCATGTTCTCAGACCAAGTGCTGGCGCACCCATCCGTCAAGGACAAATTTAACGAGGCGCTTGATATCATGAACAGGGCGGTGTCCTCCAATGTCGGTGAGTGAGGGTTCCATTTTATGGAGATCCTGGGCCAGCTCCACGTTTCTGAGCATGGAAACGACAGAGTTTTCAGGTACCAGTGGGCTCACCGTCGCCTGCGGGGCACACAGACTCTTGCCACAAGACCCATCACCACTAGACCCATCACATTACTTAGTTAGCTAGCAGCCACTCCCCCACCTCCTGGGGCTGGGAGGGGCGTTCTTCCTGAATGGGCACTCACTTAAGCTCCATCTGGGCTCTTCGGCATGTCTGCCCGGCCGGCATTTTGTGGCCACTCCAGTGTAACAGCTCATGGTGTGGAGCTGGGTGACAGTCTAACACTTAGTAGCTGCTTAACTTCTTTAGCCCATTTTCTTTACCTGTAAAGCAGTAGTAAGGACCCACTTCCAGGTTTTTATTAAGCACCTAGGGGGACCAAGGTACGTACCGTTCGTGGATGGCACTCAGTAGATGGTGTCTTTGGTGTGTCAGAAGTAGGCAGCTGGTTTGTTTACTATCTATTCCCGAACTACTCAGTTCTAGGCAAGTCCCTCTGCCTGGGAGCCACTCAGCCAGTCCTCTGTGAAGAGTGTGCTCACGTCTCAAAGCAAAGGCCAATGGAGCACCTAGGCTAGCCGTGTTTCACAGAGAAGGTCAAGAGCTCATTCAAGGTCACAGAACTACAGAGTGGCAGCTGGGATTGTAATTTCTATTTCCCGAGGCGAGGCTTTAATTCTTTCTACTTCGCCTATTACATGAAAACAGAGTTAGAATTCAGACACATACTGTATTTAATGAGGCAAATATGGTCCTGTATTATCCCTTCATCTGTGAAGCTGAAACATCTGTGTTTCAGCTCCCCGGATATAAAGTTCTTCCAGGGCTAGGGGCCTGTATGGGTAAGTTAAATGTATAGGCCATATGTCTTCAGGGTTCTAAAAGCTGCCCTGGGGGAAGTGTGGAGTGAAACCTCTAGCAAGAAGGGAACAGAACAGTGGCTAATGACTGTCAAGGTTTCTGGCCCATAAGAATAAATCCCTTGCTGATGCTTCTTTATTATGTGGGATATTTAATAATCTCTGGTTGCAGCCAGCTGGCCACATTTCCCCCAAGGTACTTGATCATCTGGTTTATTTTAAACCCGTGCTCTGAGGCACCAGGAGGCCTTAGGAGACGGTGCCTGTGGCATACCCAGCCCTAGGCCAAGTCGGCGTCTCCATTTCTGTCATGTTGGGACCTGTCCTTCACCCCCCTCTATCTGCCAGGTGCCTACATGCAGCCCGGAGCACGGGAGAACATCGCCTACCTCACCCACACGGAGCGGAGGAAGGATTTCCAGTACGAGGCCATGCAGGAACGACGAGAGGCTGAGAACATGGCCCAGAGAGGCATCGGCGTGGCTGCCAGCTCCGTGCCCATGAACTTTAAAGACCTCATTGAGACCAAGGCCGAGGAGCACAACATCGTCTTCATGCCCGTCATCGGGAAGCGACACGAAGGGAAGCAGCTGTACACCTTCGGCCGCATCGTCATCTACATCGATAGGGGCGTGGTGTTCGTGCAGGGGGAGAAGACCTGGGTGCCCACCTCCCTGCAGAGCCTGATTGACATGGCCAAGTAGACCGCAGCACCTGCCACGGACAGACTGGTGAATAAACAAACAGTATTTAAATCACAGTTGACGTACTTCCTGCCCTGTCTGAATGGGGACTCACTGCAGTCCCGCCGTGGCGACTGCCTCTGCCTCTGCAGACACATCACAGCGGGTTCAAGTCAGTGGCTGAAGGGTCTTCTGTCTTGTTCCTGATGATCTCGAGACCCTCACAGTCCTGGTAATCCGGTTCTTCCCGGAAGGCCCAAGTGTCCGTGGAGAGTTGTGTTAGCTTTTGTACAGGAAACCAGTGGACGGAGGTGTCATTAAATACGTCCGTGTACTGTGAAGTCTGAGGGAATGCCAGCTCCTCCCGTCCTTTCAAAATCTGAGCGGGAAAATTCGAAAGTAAAACAAAACCTTGAGAGTCCCAGTAAGGCCCACCCTCCTGGGTTAGTCCCGTTTTACTATTCACCCCCACCTCCCTCTTTTTTTAAAAAATAAGGAGTAAGGTATTTTAAGTGCTTTGTGCAATGAGTTGGAAGCCCCAAGGGCAGTGCCTACTGCAGACCAGATACTAAGAACAGAGGAAATAATTAAGAAAAAATGAAGCGATGCACTAAAACGTCCTAGCTTTCTGGAACACAGACCCCTCTCGAGAGCTGACGGTGCTGTAACCTCGCTGTGCGCCTTCGGTTAGCCCCTCGGGAGCTCCCGCTGCTACAGGTGAAGGCAGAATTCTCCAGGGTAATGGAGAGGTATGTATGATGTCCCACCCCAGCCCCTTCACTCAGGCAGATACCTTTGCAACATACGGATAATGTTTCTGCAGAATCCTTGTCAACAACCTAGAACAAAAATTTTTTTTAAAATCTGATTAGGTGGTTTGAGAGTGGTTTCAGAGTGGTTTCATTCAACTTAAGACACAGAAGGGCAAGGTGACTGAAATAGATCAAAAAATCTTTTAAAAATGTGGGATGCCGAGTAGGTTAAATATTTAGTAGAAGGTGTGAACGCCCCAGTCACTGCCCATTTCATCAGGGAAAAATGACAGACACCGAGGCATTGTGAAGCAGGAGGAGGATGAAGAGCAATCAAATGTTTTTTCCCCCATTTTAAAAAGCCGTTTCTGCCTAAGGGAAGGGAGGAATTATTGGCAGAAAGACTCCTTAACTTGCTTCCCAGCTTGACTCAGGGCTGACATCTCCCAGCTCCAACCCCCTGTCCAGGTTCCCATGGAAGAGCCTTTCCACCAAGTGTGAAACGTTTCCTGCTTGCAGGTCAGTCTGAGGAATGGGTTCACCTCAGGGCCTGGTGGCACCTCGGCGTTCCCAGGCTTACCTTTCCTCGAGTCCTCTGAAACTGTTTCCAACGATGACCATCTTGGAAAGGGCATCTATGGACCAGTTCCTCCATAGAAGGTTGTTGTAGAGCGCCGTCCCACAGTGGAGCATGTAAAAGACGGTGGGCTCACCGTACACACTCCGTTTTCCTTCCTGGGGTACAACATGCACAGGTGTAAGCACACTTCTTACACAAGGTGAGGGAGAGGGAAGGGCAGAGTGATAACGAGCTGTGAGTTCTCACCACCAAAAAATGAAGGTCATTAATTCTGCGTGCTGAAGGATGTGTTAGCTCGCTTGCAATCATCTTACAAAAAAATGCATCAAATCAACTAGTGCACGTTCAGCTTACACGTTACATGTCACCACAGGTCAATGTAGCTGGACAAATGATGAGCTGAGGGGAAGGCGAACTGAAGCATCAGATGGAAAAAAACTACTACATTCTCTTGTGGAATAGTTACATAAGCAGTGCATGTGAAATCTATAGGATTATACGGGACTAAAAGTCAAGAAATCATAAAGTCCAGAAAGAACTCGCGTTTACTTAACAAATGCGTGTCCCACGAACGCAGAAGGCTCTGGACTAATGAAGGGGCAGCTTGGGTCCGTGACAGCAGGGCAGGAGGGACAGAGGTCACTGTCCCTCAGGTACTCGTGTTTTCCTGAGTCACTTTCTGCAGATCCCTATCGTAACTCAGTCCTTTTCAAACGTGCCCTGGGGGTCCAGTCACCCTCTGGAGAACCTCTGCTCTATGCCATCTCTGCCACCTCTCTGGCGGGAACAAGCCCCCTGGCCCTTGCTGTCTGGCGCCGGCGACCCTAGGCCTCTCTTCTCTCCCTGCAGCTTCCCCGGCCCATAACACACTGGCCGTGGTTCCTGAGCAGCGGCTCCGCCCAGGCTGCCTGCAGTCCTGGCTCTCAGCAAACTCCCGGGAGACCTTCAAATCCCAGCTCAGACCCAGGAAGCCTTCCTGGACCCCCGGAAGAGCACAGGTGTCCTCTGTCTCAGTTCCCAGGCGTGGCTCTGCTCGCTGTCCACTCGTCATGCGCCTGTTCACAGCCACGTGCCCTGCAGTGGCGGAGAGCAGCGCCCACCGCCCTCGGGCTCCCCAGAGCTCCCTGCCTCGCACGGAGCAGGCACTCAAGAGCTCGGGACGACCTGAGCTGAACCGCAGTGTTTTAGGACCCCGCCAACATCAGAGACTGACTCTCCTCTCAGCTGGGCCTAATTTTCATGTTTCATAATAAGCAATGAGATGGCGGTTTCAGAACCGAGAGGAACAAAATGATGATTCTGTGATCCCCAAGACAATGCCTGACTAAATGTAGGGGTACCTGCATAGAGTCGCTCCAGCCCTTGGCTTGTGCAGTGATGTTTTTTCCAGAGGTCTCAGAAATCTGAATCCCAGCCTTTTTAGGGGTGCAGGGTAGGCCAAGGACTTAGCCGTAACTCTCAGCCAGGTGCTATGCGTGTGACTGGTCTACGGCTTCCCTCCCCCAGGACAAGGCACGTTCCAACCGGAAGGACCTCGTTTGAGGTGCGGAGACTGTGCCCTCTATTCTCCTGCAGCAACAGTAAATACCAACTAAGCATAAAATTGGGACACAATTCTTAACGAGAATTTTGCACACCTAACGTGTTTGTGCCATTGTGTGATTTTTTTCTTCTGACAGGCACAACATAGGTCCAAACGGGGTAACAGACCAGCCACACACGGACGCCCTGGGGAGGAGGCACTGCTAGTCACAGAGCCTGGCGCCCCGGGACAGGGCCCGGGGTCAGCTTGGTGAGCAGCTGCCCAGCCCTCCCTGCTCCCCTCTCTTACACCACGTACCTCGTTCTCACTGAGAACAACCACACCAAGGGTGCTAAGAACCGCAATTTCCAGCTGGCTAAACAGAGGGTCATACACCCAGCAGTGACTTCTGGGGATCTGCAGAGGGCAAATGGGTGTCTTAGTCAACATCTGTGTGCGCAAGACCAAGGAAGGAGACAATAAAGAAGGATACCAAAATTTACCTGGCACTTCTCCAGAAAGAGAAGCAAAAATGCGAGCTGGTTTCTAGCTATGACGCAGGTGGCGAAGTTCCCAACGCCGTAACACACACACTTCAAACGGCAGGATCCTGTGACAGGGGTCTCTTCTGGGACGGAGCCAGGGGCCACATCTGACTCACCTGGTGATGAGTCGAGATGCAGGTTTCCAAGGGCTTCTGAAAGAGGCCCCACAGGGGCCTTCAGCTGTTCCAGATATTTCCTAAGACACCTGTTGATGGTTTCTGAAAGAGCAGGCCCAGTACAGTCAGAGGGCATGCTCTGACCCTGAGAACCAAATCCTCCATGGACCCAGGGAGAAGAGGAGCAGACTTGAAAAGGCTTCAGCTCCTCAGAGAAAAGGGCTGCTGGCCTCGCTCCCAAACGTGCCCGGGACACGCTGCCACGTCCACCCAGAACTGATGGCTGTCCGCTCCCTGGCTACCCACAGCCTACAACTGAAAAGACTGTTTCCAGCAAAAATCAGGTTTCGTTCATGGGCATGGTTTCCATCTAACGCTCATTGTCAACTCATTCTAATTTAATAAGAGGCAGCCAGGTAAATGCAAGTGATGGTCTGAAATACCTACTTTTTTTTTTACAATAAAAAAGAATAGAGGAGCAGAGCTCTCAAAATGACACTATAAATAACTGGGAATAAGAATATTTAATGTGTAAAAAACTAAAAGAAAAAAAGGTAGGCTGGGGCTTCTAGACATACTCTGTCTAAATCGTTTCACAGAGTGGTGAGTTCTCGTCTCTCCTCTTATACTGGTACTGAATTTAGCAGAACAAATCTGTACGTAGAACAAAACAAAAAGCAAACAGCCCTATATTCCCATAATAAGATACCGGTTTTGACTTATCAGCAAAGATACATTTAAGTAAGACCCAGGCTAGGAAAGGTTGCACGAAAAGCTGGCTCTTTTCATCCATGCTGGTCAAAGAATCAGTAAAAGCTTTTTTTGGAAAACAACTTGACAGTGGATATCAAGTTGATCACTTCCACCTCTGGGAATATATACTAAGAAGATTACCCTAAATTTGGTAAAAACTTTATGCATAAGGGTGCTCATTGAAAATTTATGTATATTGGGAATTCCCTGGTGGTCCAGTGGTTAAGACTCTGCACTTCCACCGCAGGGGGCAGGGGTTTGATCCCTGGTTGGGGAACTGAGATCCCACATGCTGCATGGTGCGGCTAAAAAAATTCTTTTAATTAAAAACAAATTTTTAAGTTTTGATTACTGTATAAAAAAAGAAAAATTATGTACAATAAATTTTAAAAAAACAACAAAAAAGGAAACTAAGTGTCCCTCAATAAAAATTACAACTATGGTATATTCACATTGTGTATTATTATTTATGTTGCCACAGATTATGTTTAGGAAGAGAGTATAACAGCAGGGGGTGGGGTCTACAATGTAAAGAGTCAAGGGGAAGAGCAGGATAAATATAAATTTCAACAACACTGATAATGACAACGAACATTTACTGCCTCCTGTGCAGCAGGCACACACTGTCGTAAGCACTTTACTGAATGCCTCATTTAATATTCAAAATTACACTACAGGATATACACATTTTCATGTCCATTCCACAGATAAAGAAACTGAGGACGAGAGTTAAGTGCCAAAAGACACACAGTTGTAAGGGGGAAGTCAGAATTAGAACCCAGCATGCACACCACTCTGAAGCAAAACCTCATCCAATGAGAGCTGGATTCCTTGCTTTGCCCACATCCAGGCCCTCCTCCCACCCTGACTGCCTCCAGCCTGAGCCAGATGGTACCCACCTAGTGCTGAACTCCAGAAATCAGAGATAAGCAGGTCCTCCCTGTTGAGAAAAAATGGCATGGTCATCTCTCATCCCTTTCAGGGCTGCCCTAACAGGGACTTTCCTCCTGGCTGGGATGTGAGGACGGTGGAGCACCCTCAGACACAGAGTCCACCTGTGAGACTGGAGGAGGGTACCAGGTGAATATGGCCAGAGCAGAGCTGCTGGGGCTCAGAGATGGCAGGAGAGAGGGCTTCCTGGAGGAGGCCCCTGACCCCTGGGGACACGTTGGTCTGGGTCTTGGCACACAGGTGCAGCTCCACAATTGGTGGTTAGATGCAGAGATTTAGCCTCTCTGAACTTTAGTTTCCTCATCTCTAAAATAGGGATAAGAACCGCACCCATCACAAAGGGTTGCGGTAGGAGTGAAATGGGTTAACACTCAACACGGTGCCTCGTACAGAGCAGGTACTCAATAAACGGCCTTTGTTATTGCAGATAATTCCAAGGTGAAAGTAAAAGGGACAAAACCAAGTGTCTAGGCACAAACCAGAGCAAAACACAGTCAATTATTAATTTAAATGAAATGAATGAATTCTCCAATCAAAAGACATAGAGTTGGTAAATGGATTAAAACACAGGACCCATACCTACAAGAGAATCATTTCTGACATAAGGACACACAGACTGAAAATGAAGGGCTAGGAAAAGATATTCCATGCAAACATAAACCAAAAGAAAGCGGGAGAGCTATACTTCTATTAGACAAGATAGACTTTAAAACAGAGACATACAAAAATTTATGGGATGCAGCAAAAGCTATTCTAAGAAGGATGTTCATAGTGATAAGTGGCTTCCTCAAGAAACAAGAAAAGTCTTGGGACTTCCCTGGTGGTGCAGTGGTTAAGAATCCGCCTGCCAACGCAGGGGACACGGGTTCGAGCCCTGGTCTGGGAAGATCCGACATGCCACGGAGCAACTAAGCCCGTGTGCCACAACTACTGAGCCTGTGCTCTAGAGCCCACGGGCCACAACTACTGAAGCCCGCGCGCCTAGAGCCTGTGCCCCACAACAAAGAGTAGCTCCCCCTCATTGCAACTAGAGAAAGCCCACGTGCAGCATCCAAGACCTAATGCAGGCAAAAATTAAATGAATAAATACATTAAAAAAAAAAAAAGAATCCACTTGCCAATGCAGGGGATACAGGTTCAAGCCCTGGTCCGGGAAGATCCCACGTGCCACAGAGCAACTAAGCCTGTGTGCCACAACTACTGAGCCCACGTGCCACAACTACTGAGCCCATGCACCACAACTACTGAAGCCCACATGCATAGAGCCCGTGCTTCGCAGCAAGAGAAGCCACCGCAATGAGAAGCCTGCACACCACAACGAAGAGTAGCCCCTGCTGTCCGCAACTAGAGAAAGCCCGCACGCAGCAACAAATACCCAGTGCAGCCAAAAATAAATAAATGAAATAAATTTATATTAAAAAAAAAAGATCAGAGAAGAAATGAAGGAAGTAAAGACTAAAAAGACAATAGAGAAGATCAATGAAACTAAGAGCTGGTTGGTTTTTTTTTTTTGCGGTACATGGGCCTCTCACTGTTGTGGCCTCTCCTGTTGCGGAGCACAGGCTCCGGATGCACAGGCTCAGCGGCCATGGCTCACGGGCCTAGCCACTCCGCAGCATGTGGGATCTTCCCAGACCGGGGCACGAATCCGTGTCCCCTGCATCAGCAGGTGGACCCTCAACCACTGTGCCACCAGGGAAGCCTAAGAGCTGGTTCTTTGAAAAGATAAAAATTGACATACCGTTAGCTAGACTCACCAAGAAAAAAAAAAAAAACAGGGCTGGTCCAGGAAGATCGTGAAAGAGACATAACAACTGATACCATAGAAATGAAAGAGAAGACGTATAACAACTGATACCGTAGAAATATAAAGGATCATAAAGACCACTCGGAACAATTACATGCCAACAAACTGGACGACCCAGAAGAAATGGATAAATTCCTAGAAATATATAACCTTCCAAGACTGAATCATGAAGAAATAGAAAACCTGAACAGACTGATTACTAGTAAGGAGGTTGAATCAGTAATCAAAATACTCCCGGGCTTCCCTGGTGGCGCAGTGGTTGAGAGTCAGCCTGCTGATGCAGGGGACACGGGTTCGTGCCCCGGTCTGGGAGGATCCCACATGCCGCGGAGGGACTGGGCCCGTGGGCTGTGGCCGCTGGGCCTGCACATCCGGAGCCTGTGCTCCGCAACGGGAGAGGCCACAGCAGTGAGAGAGACCTGCATTTCACTGGTGAATTCTACCAAATATTCAAAGAAGAATTAATACTGATCTTTCTCAAGCTCTTCCAAAAATAGAGGAGGAGGGAACACTTCCAAACTCATTTTATAAGGCTAGCATAACCCTAGCAAAACCAGACAAGGATGCCATAAGGAAAGGAAATTACAAGCCAATACCCCTGACGAACATAGATACAAAAATGCTCATCAAAAATATTAGCAAACCAGGGACTTCCCTGGTGGTCCAGTGATAGAGAATCCGCCTTACAATGCAGGGGACACATTCCCTGGTCAAGGAACTAATATCCCACATGCCGCGGCGCGACTGGGCCCGTGCGCCACAACTACTGAACTGGCACACCTCAACTAGAGCCTGCGTGCTGCAAACTACAGAGCCCCTGAGCTTTGGAGCCCGCGAGCCACAACTAGAGAGACAAAACCCACACACAACGAAGGGCCTGCACACCACAAAGAAAGGTCCTGCGTGCCTTAATGAAGATCCTGTGTGCCGCAACTAAGACCCAATGCAGCCAAAAAATAAATTAATAAATCTTTTAAAAAACTTAGCAAACCGCATTCAAAAAGACATTAAAAGGATCATACACCACGATTAAGTGCGATCCAATATTCCAGGGATGCAAGGTTGGCTCAACATCTGCATATCAGTCAGCGTAACGCATCACATTAACAAAATGAAGGATCAAAATCACATGGTCATATCAATAGATGCAGAAAAAGCATTTGACAAAATTCAACCTCCATTTATGATAAACGCTCTGAACACGGCAGGTATAGAGGGAACATAACATGATAAAGGCTATATACATATGGCTTTTTCACTGGAGAGCAAGCCTTTGTTATGAAGAATGCTCTGGTTGTATTTTAAATGGTTAGTTTTCCCCTCCCTCTGCCAGAGGCACCAGGTGATTCTTCTTGGCTCTTCACTGTAAGACCCTGGTTGGGTTCCTGCAGGTAAAGCCCAGGTAAGTTTGGGGGTGCCCCTAGGACTGAAGCCCCCAGAAGTCTCTCAGAGACTCTCACACTAGTCCTCACTCAGCTTCCAGGAATTCATCAAAATGATCATTGAAGTGTCCTCACCAGTTTATGGCTCTAGTGGCTTCTGTTTCAGAAGTATGACACAGTGGGACAGCTTTCCCAATCAACAGAACACTGATAGCTGTTCAGAATTTGTGAAGTCTGATGCTTGCTCAGTGGCAGCTTTGCTTCCTCTGAATCCTAAAAATGGCCTTGCCCTTCAAGAGAAACTAAGTCTTTCAAAGCTGCATTGATTGCCCTTTATCTCCTTGTGTTTGCAGTTCTTGTACCTATCATCAGAATAGTGGCAGGAGATGAGTAAGTTAAAGGAGCATGTGTATAATGCATAAGCAGAAATTATGTCTCTGGGGGAAAAAAAGTGCATTTGGAACAGGAAATAAAAGGAGAAGTGAAACTACTGAATAATATCACTAATGATTTCAGGCTAAAAGATTGGGAACATTCTCAGACATTGAAAAATATCACTTTAATTCAAGGTCCTCCTGGACCCTCAGGTGAAAAAGGAGAGAGAGGTCTCACTAGAGGTGGTGGTCCATGAGGCATTCCAGGTCCAATAGGTCCACAAGGTCCTAAAGGTGACTGGAGACCAACTGGCTTTCCTGGAAGTTGAGGATTCCCAGGACCAATGGGGAAGACAGGGAGGCCAGTGCCCTTTTAAGATCAGGTGGGTTGGCAACTACTGAAGCCCGCGTGCCTAGAGCCCGTGCTCCACAACAAGAGAAGCCACTGCAATGAGAAGCCCGCGCACCGCAACGAAGAGTAGCCCCCGCTCGCCGCAACTAGGGAAAGCCCGCACGCAGCAATGAAGACCAAACACAGTACAAAAAAAAAAAAAAAATACATCTACGTGAGGAATAATTCTCACAGAATACCTACTGAATGCTGGCAGAAGACCTCAGACTGCTAAAAGAGAAAGAAAATCTCCACGTAACCAGGTAGGATGAAAGGGAAAAAAAAGAAAGTGAGAACGGAATCAGGACAGAACCTGTGCCCCTGGGAAGGAGCTGTGAATGAGGAAAGGTTTCTACACCCTGGGAAGCCCCCTCACCGGTCGGGAGATTGGCCAGGACAGACAGAGAGCTTCAGAGCCTTGGGGAGAACACAGCAGCTGGTTTGTGGCAGACAGAGGACTTCACAGACGGTCAGTGCCGTTGCCCTGCACTCCCCAGCCTGAGATGTGCATCTGCCGGCAGAGGCAAGGGCTGGGTGCTGGAACCTGGGCTTCAATCAGACCCTGAGAGAGGGCTGGGGGTGGCTGTGTGGAAAAAAGCTCGGGGCGGGGGCGTGAGGGGCTGGAATCTGTGTGACCACAACTGAGGGTGTATGCAGAGGAAGCCCAGAGCACCTTAGAGGCCAAGTGACATTGTTTGGGGGGTGTGACAGGGGAGGGGCGGAACCCACCACTGTAGCCTGTGTGCGCGTTCGCAGAGGGCAGGACACTGCATGGGTTCCGGGGGCAGTCGTGAGCTGTCGCTGCCACCCACCCAGACGCCAGGAGCGGTTGAGAGCCGCCTCCGCTCCCACTGTGTGCTCGGGGGGTGCGCCTAAGCCAACACTGCCACCAAGAACCCCAGGACCGGGCGTCAGCCACCACACATCTGCACACCCCTATCAAGGGGACAATGCCTAGCACACGCCGAAGAAAGAGGCGACAAGCATCCATACTAAAAACAACCCTTGCACCAAATATATGAACACCCCACAAGCTACACAGGGACGCCTCCACATATCAATAGCCCTCCGAGACCACAGTAGACAACTGCTTCTCCTAAACTCACAGAGTAAGAGAAATGTAAGTAAAATGAAGAAGCAGAGGAACAACTCCCAGTTAAAAGACCAAGAGAATTCCCCTGAGAGAACAATGAAGCAGACCTCTTCAGTCTAACAGACACCTATTCCAAAAATGGGATAATGAAAATACGGAAGGAATTAAGAAAGGCTATTGACAGAAATGCAGAGTACTGTAAAACTATAAAGAGGAACCAAGAAAAATTAGAAAACTCATTTACAGATATGAAAGCTGACCGAAAGGCAATCAACAGCAGAATGAATAATGCAGAAGAACGAATAAGTGACCTTGAAGATAGAATAATGGAAATCACCCAATCAGCACAACAGACAGAAAGCCAAATGAAAAAAAAAGAAAGCAACGTAAGAGACCTACAGGATAATATACAGCATGCATAACAGGGATTCCAGAAGGGGAAGAAAGAGACAAGGGGATCGAAAATGAATTCGAAGAAATTATGGCTGAAAACTTCCCAAACCTAAAGAAGGAGACAGGGGCTTCCCTGGTGGCGCAGTGTTTAAGAATCCCCCTGCCAATGCAGGGGACACAGGTTCGAGCCCTGGTCCAGGAAGATCCCACATGCCGTGGAGCAGCTAAGCCCATGCACCACAACTACTGAGCCTGCGCTCTAGAGCCTGCAAGCCACAGCTGCTGAGCCCACATGCCACGACTACTAAGCCTGTGCCTAGAGCCCGTGCTCTGCAACAAGAGAAGCCATGACAATGAGAAGCCCGTGCACCACAACTAGAGAAAGCCCACCCACATGCAGCGACGAAGACCCAACACAGCCAAAAATAAATAAAATAAATAAATTTAAAAAAACAAAGAAGGAAACAGATATCCAGGTACAGGAAGCACAGAGGGTCCCAAACAAGACAAACCCAAACAGACCTACACCAAGACATAAAATAAAAATGGAAAAAAGTTAAAGAGAAAGAGAGGATTCTAAAGGCAGCAAGAGAAAAACAAAGAGTTAATTACAAGGGAACACTACTATAAGGCTATCAGTCAATTTCTCTACATAAATGTTGCAGGCCAGAAGGAAGTGGCAAGATATATTCAAAGTCCTGAAAGGGAAAAATCTGCAACCTAGGATACTCCACCCAGCAAGATTATCATTTAGAACAGAAGGAGAGATACAGAATTTCTCAGACAAGCAAAAACTAAAAGAATACTAAACCTATCCTAAAGGAAATATTGAAAGGTCTTCCCTAAATAGAAAAGAAGTAAGAATATATAGGAAAGAAAAAATCACAATGGGAAAGTAAATCACTTAAATAAGCCAGTACACAGATTAAAAAAAAAATCAAAAAATTTCTGTGACAGTGATGATAACCACAGTGAACAGCAAAAGGATGAACGTGAAGATGTAACAGAGGACATCAAAATCATAAAATGCGGGGAAGAAGAGTAAGAAAATGCTGATTTTTTTTCCTTAGAAAGTGTTTAAGCCTATATGAGTACCAGTCTAAGACAAGTAGATATAGGAAGGGGGTAACATACATGAAAAACAGGGTAACCACAAATCAAAAACATACAACAGATTCACAAAAACCAAAAAGAAGAGAACATAAACATAATACAAAAGAAAATCATCAAGCCACAAAAGGAAAAATGAAAAGGACAAAGAAGAAACATAAAATCAATGGGAAAACAAGGTTTAAAATGGCAATAAATACATATCTATCGATAATTATCTTAAATGTCAATGGACTAAATGCTCCAATCAAAAGACAGAGTGGCAGACTGGATTTTTTTTTTAAAAAAAGAGCCTATAATATGCTGCCTACAAGAGAGACCCACTTAGGGCAAAGGACACACACAGGTTGAAAAGCAGAGGTTGCAATACTCATATCAGACAAAATAGACTTTAAAACAAAGGCCATAAAGAAAGATAAAGAAGGACACTATATAATGATAAAAGGATCAATACAAGAAAAGGATTTTAAACTCATCAACATATATGCACCTAACATAGGCACACCCAAATACATAAAACAAATACTAACAGACATAAAGGGAGAAACTGACAGTAATACAATAATAGTAGGAGACTTTAACACCTCACTCACATCAATGGACAGATCTTCTACACAGAAAATCAAGGCAACAGAGATCCTAAACACAGAAAATGTTAGACTTAATTGATATTTTTAGGACATTACATCCAAAAAAAACCCCAGAATACACATTCTTTTCAATTGCACATGGAACATTCTCTAGGATTGACCACATACTAGGGCACAAAACAAGCCTCAACAAATTTAACGGTGCAGAAATTATGTCAAGCATCTTTTCTGACCACAAAAGCATGAAACTGGAAATTAACCACAGAAAAAGAAATGAGAATAAAATGATTACATGGAGACGAAACAACGTACTACTAAAAAACCAAGCGGTCAATGATGAAATCAAAGAAGAGATTAAAAAATACCTTGAGACAAATGAAAATGAAAACACAACCATACAAAATCTATGTGATGCAGCAAAAGCAGTTCTTAGAGGGAAGTTCATAGAGATACAGGCCTTCCTCAAAAAACAAGAAAAATCTCAAATAAACAGCCTAACCTACAACCTAAAAGACTTATAAAAAGAACAAACAAAACCTAAAATCAGGGGCTTCCCTGGTGGCGCAGTGGTTGAGAGTCCGCCTGCCGATGCGGGGGACGCGGGTTCGTGCCACGGTCTGGGAGGATCCCACATGCCGTGGAGCGGCTGGGCCCGTGAGCCATGGCCGCTGAGCCTGCGCGTCTGGAGCCTGTGATCCGCAGCGGGAGAGGCCACAACAGTGAGAGGCCCGCGTACGGCAAAAAAAAAAAAAAAAAAAAAAAAAAAAAAAAAAACCTAAAATCAGCAGAAGGAAGGAAATAATAAAGATCAGAGAGGAAATAAATAAAACAGAGATTAGAAAAACTCAGTAAAACCAAGAGCTGGTTCTTTGAAAGGATAAACAAGACTGACAAACCTCTGGCCAGGCTCAACAAGAAGAAAAGAGAGAGAACACAAATCAACAAAATAAGAAATGAAAAACAAGACGTAACAACTGATATGGCAGAAATACAAAAAACCATAAGGGAATACTATGAACAATTATATGCCGACAAATTCGACAACCTAAAGAAATGGATAAGTTTCCAGAAACATAGAGCCCACCAGAACTGAATCAAGAAGAAATAGATAATTTGAACAGACTGATCACTAGATGTGAAATAGAATCTGTAATTTTAAAACTCCCTGCAAACAAAATGCAGGACCACATGGCTTCACAGGTGAATTCTACCAAACGTACAAAGAAGAACTTATACCAGTCCTTCTCAAACTCTTCCCAAAAAAATGAAGAGGAGGGAAAACTCCCAAAGACATTTGATGAAGCCACTATCACTCTGATACCAAAACCAGACAAAGACACCACCAAAAAAAAAGAAAATGACAGACCAATATCTTTGATGAATATAGATGCAAAAATTCTCAACAAAATATTAGCAAACTGAATCCAACAACACATAAAAAAGATGGGCTTCACTGGTGGCGCAGTGGTTAAGAATCCGCCTGCCAAGGCAGGGGACATGGGTTCAAGCCCTGGTCTGGGAAGATCCCACATGCTGCAGAGCAACCAAGCCCATGTGCCACAACTACTGAGCCTGTGCTTTAGAGCCTTCAAGCCACAACTACTGAGCCCACGAGCCACAACTACTGAAGCCCGCGTGCCGAGAGCCCGTGCTCTGCAACAAGAGAAGCCACCGCAATGAGAAGCCCACGCACTGCAACGAAGAGTAGCTCCTGTTCGCCGCAACTAAAGAAAGCCCGCGTGCAGCAACAAAGACCCAACACAGCCAATAAATAAATAAATAAATAAAATTAGTTAATTAAAAAAAAGATCATACACCACAACCGAGGTTCATCCCAAGTTCATGAGGATGGTTCAGCATATGCAAATCAATCAGTGTGATACACCACATCACCAAAAAGAAAAGATAAAAACCACATGATCATCTCAATAAACACAGAAAAAGCATTTGACAACATTCAGTATCCATTCATGAAAAAAACTCTTACTGAAGTGGGTATGTATAGAGGGAACACATCTCAATATAATAAAAGCTAGTTATGACAAATCCCCAGCCAATATAATATTAAATGGTGAAACGCTGAAAGCCTTCCAGCTAAAATCTGGAAGAGGACAAGGATGCCCACTCTCACCTTTTCTATTTAACACAGTATTGGAAGTCCTGGTCACAGGAATCAGACATGAAAAAGAAATGAAAGGTATCCAAATTGGAAAGGAAGAGGTAAAATTGTCATTATATGCAGATGATATGACACTATATATAGAAAACCCTAAAGACTCTATAGAAAAACTACGAGACCTGACAAACGAATTCAACAAGGTAGCAGGATACGTGATTAACATACAGAAACTGGCTGCATCTCTTTACACCAACAATGAAATTCAGAAAGGGAATGAAAAAAAAAACACCTTGTAAAATCGCACCCCCAAAAATAAAATACTTAGGAATAAACCTGACCAAGGAGGTAAAAGACTTATACGCCAAGAACAATAAAACATTAATAAAGGAAACTGAAGATGATACAAACAGATGGAGAGATATACCATGTTCTTGGATTGGAAGAATCAACATTGTGAAAATGACTATACTACCCAAAGCAATCTACAGATTTAATGCATCCCTATCAAATTACCCATGATATTTTTTCACAGAACTAGATCAAATAATCCTGAAATTCATATGGAACCATAAAAGACCCAGAATTGCCACAGCAATCCTGAAGAAAAAGAACAAAGCAGAAGGCATAACCTTCCCAGAGTTCAGACAATACTGCAAAGTTACAGTAATCAAAACAGACCTATGGATCAATGGACCAGAATAGAGAACCCAGAAATAAACCCACATACCTACGGGCAACTAATATTTGACAAAGGAGGCAACAACATACAATGGGAAAAGGCAGTCTCTTCAGCAAATGGTGTTGGGAAAGTTGGACAGCCGCGTGTAAATCAATGTAGTTAGAACACACCCTCTCACCATAAACAAAAATAAACTCAAAATGGCTTAAAGACTTAAATATAAGACATGACACCATAAAACTCCCAGAAAATATCACAGGCAAAACATTCTCTGACATAAATTGTACCAATGTTTTCTTAGGTCAGTCTGCCAAGACAACAGAAACAAAAGCAAAAATAAACAAATGGGACCTAATCAAACTTATAAGCTTTTGCATAGCAAAGGAGACGATAAACAAAATGAAAATACAACCTACAGAATGGGAGAAAATATTTGCAAACGATGCAACCAATAAGGTCTTAATTTCCAAAATATATAAGCAGCTCATACAACCCAACAACAAAAAACCAAACAACCCAATCAAAAAATGGGCAGAAGACCTAAACAGACATCTCTCCAAAGAAGAAATACAGATGGCCAACAGGCACATGAAAAGATGCTCATCATTGCTAATTATTAGAGAAATGCAAATCAAAACTACAATGAGGTACCACCTCACAGCGGTCAGAATGGCCATCATTAAAAAGTCTACAAATAATAAATGCTGGAGAGGATGTGGAGAAAAGGCAACCCTCCTACACTGTGGGTGTGTTGGTGGTAAGTAAGTTGGTGCAGCCACTGTGGAAAACAGTATGGAGGTTCCTCAGAAAACTTAAAATATAATTACCATATGAGCCAGCAATCCCACTCCTGGGCATATATCCGGACAAAACTCTAATTCAAAAAGATACATGTGGGGGCTTCCCCGGTGGCACAGTGGTTAAGAGTGTGCCTGCCAATGCAGCGGACAAGGGTTCAAGCCCTGGTCCGGGAAGATCCCACATGCCATGGAGCAACTAAGCCCATGCACCACAACTACTGAAGCCTGCACGCCTAGAGCCCGTGCTCTGCAACAAGAGAAGCCACCGCAATGAGAAGCCCGTGAACTGCAACGAAGAGTGGCCCCTGCTCTCCACAACCAGAGAAAAGCCCGTGTGCAGCAACAAAGACCCAACACAGCCAAAAATAAAATACATAAATTTATAAAAAACAAAACCAAAAACATACACGAACCTCTATGTTCATAGCAGCACTATGTACAATAGCCAAGACATGGAAACAACCTAAATGTCCATCGACAGATGAATGAATAAAGAAGATGTGGTGCATATATACAATGGAATACTCCTCAGCCATAAAAAAGAATGAAATAATGCCATTTGCAGCAACATGGATGCAACTAGAGAGTATCATACTAAGTGAAGCAAGTCAGAAAGAGAAGGACAAATACCATATGAGATCACTTATATGTGGAATCTAAAATATGACACAAATGAACCTACCTATAAAACAGAAACAGACTCATGGACATAGAGAACAGACTGGTGGTTGCCAAGGGGACGAGGGTTGGGAGAGGGCTGGAGTGGGAGGTTGGGGTTAGCAGATGTAAGCTTTTATATATAGAATGGATAAACACCAAGTTCCTACTGTATAGCACAGGGAACTATATTCAATATATTATGATAAACCATAATGGAAAAGAATATTTTAAAAAAGAATGTGTACATAACTGAATCACTTTGCTGTACAGCAGAAACTAATACAACATTGTAAATCAACTATACTTCAATAAAAAATATTTATCAGAAAAAAAAGAAAACAATCTCATGTACAATTGCATCAAAAAGAATAAAGTACCTAAGAATATATTTAGCTAAGGAGGTGAAAGACCTGTATACTGAAAATTACAAGACATTAAGAAACTGAAGAAGACACAAATAAATGGAAAGCTATCCCTGCTCAGGGATTGGAATTAATATTGTTAAAATGTCCATACTACCCAAAGCAATTTACAGATTCAATGCAATCCCTATCAAAATTCCAATGGCATTTTTAATGAAATAGGACAATCCTAAAATTTGTATGGAACCACAAAAGACCTCAAATAGCCAAAGTAATCCTGAGAAAGAAGAACAAAGCTGGAGGCATCATATTCTCTAATTTCAAACTCTACTACAAAGCTATATTAATTAAAACAGTATGGTTCTGGCTTAAAAACAGACACACAGATCAATGGAACAGAATGGAGAGCAGAGATAAAAACCCATGCATCTATGGTCAATTAATTTATGACAAAGGAGCCAAGAATATACAAAGGAAAAGACAGTCTCTTTAATAAATAGCGTTTGGAAAAATCAACAGCCACATACACCACTATCTTACACCATACACAAAACTTAACTCAAAATGGATTTAAGACTTAAATATAAGACCTGAAACCATAAAACTCTTAGAAGAAAACACAGGCAGTAAACTCCTTGACATAGGTATTGGTGATGATTTTTTATTTTAATTTTATTTTTTTGGCGATGATTTTTAAAAATCTGACACCAAAAGTAAAAGCAACAAAAGCAAGAATAAACAAGTGGAACCACATCAAACTAAAAAGCTTCTGCACAGCAAATGTAATCATTGACAAAATGAAAAGGTAACATACTGAATGGGAGAAAATATTTGCAAATCATATACCTGATAAGGGGTTAATATCCAAAACATAAAAAATTCACACAACTCAATACCAAAAAACCCCAAACAATCCAATTAAAATATGGGCAGAAGATCTGAATACACATTTTTCTAAAGAAGACATATAGATTGCCAACAGGTTCATGAAAAGATGCTCAACATAATTAATCAGTAGGGAAGTGCAAATCAAAACCACCATGAGTTACCACCTCATACCTGTTAGAACGGCTATATCAAAAAGACAAGAAATAGTAAGTGTTGGTGAGGATGTGGAGGAAAGGGGAACCCTGGTGCCCCACTGGTGGAAATGTCAATTGGTGCAGCTACTATAGAGAACAGTACGAGGTTCCTCACAAAGTTAAAAACAGAACTACCATTTGAGCCAGCAATTCCACTTCTGGGTATTTATCCAAAGAAAATGAAAACACTGACTTGAAAATATACATGCACCCCCATGTTCACTGCAGCACTATTTATAATAGCCAAGATGTGGAAACCACCTTTGTGTTCATCACGGATGAATGGATAAAGAAACCGTGATATATATATATATATGTATATCACACACATACTATACTTATATATATGTAGTGGAATATTATTCATCCATAAAAGAATGAAATCTTGCCATTTGTGACAACATGGATGGACCTTGAGGGCATTATGCTAAGTGAAATAAGTCAGAGAAAGGCAAATACTGTATCCCACTTATATGAGGAATATAACAAACACACACGAAGCTCACAGATGCAGAGAATAGACTGGTGGTTGCTAAGAGTGGGGGGGAGGGGGGTGGCGCTGTGAAACAGGTGAAGGGGGTCCCAAAGGTACAAACTTCTAGTTATAAAATAAATCAGTCATGGGGATGTAATGCACAGCACCGCGACTTCAGTTAAAAATACTGTATGGTGTACTTGAGAGTTGCTAAGACAGATCTTAAGCTCTCATCACAAAAAAAAAAATTGAAAGAAAAAAAAAACTGAACTTGTTGGATTTGAACCGACAAGCCAGAAGCCAGTGTTCAGGGGACTCAGAGAGGAGACAGAATTGAAGAGGCTGCCTTCAGGTTCTGCCCAGAGGGTAAAGGAGGGCTGTAACGTACAGGGAGTGCTTTGTAAACTGGTGAGTGTGTGCACAGGAGAACAGCGTGTAAAGTGCTGGGCTCTTCTCTACTCAGGGCAATGGGGACTGCACCACACCTGGGGCTACAGGGAGAAGCAGGGAGTTCCAGGGGATACTGAAGAAGCTGAAGAGGAATAACAGTGTCAGGACACCTCTTAAGATATCTCCAAGCCCCGAGGCACACTCACTCTCAATGGCATCACCTGAGGTCCTAGAAAAAGTCACTGATGCTTTTTTTTTTCAGGCTCAGTCACCACTGACTCTAGGCCCTAATTCTGGGGGAGGGGAATACGAAAAATTAGTCTTATTTCTCTCAGTTGTGAAGGTCCTTCAGCTGTTGATCCGAAGAAGCACTAACAAAAGCTATTATTGATTGAGCCCTTAAAGGACTGAAAATAAAGGCACAATGCTGAATAACGAAAGTAGGTAACATTTATTGAGTGCTTCCTGGGTGTCAGGCACTGTTCTAAGTGCTATTGATGGGGTTCAGGGCAGGCTGACCCCCAATATGCCACTGTGGCATATTGATTATCTGGAATTATAGTTACTTGAGAAACATTCACTGCAAGAACACTTTGACCCTACTTTGTTCCCCTGAAGGCAGGAAATAAATCTCCCATATGAAAGGATCCTCAAATACCAGGAGAATAGAAGGCATCTTTATCGCCAGAGATAGATGAGTCAAGGCTAAGGACGCTTTATAAACACACTTTGTTACTTCATGAACTTGCTACCCTAAGTCCAAGCCCCTCTGTTTTCTAACAAATAATTGTTTCCTTGTCTGAAAGATATAAAAGGTGCCTGATTTGGCCACTTTCTTGGGTGCCATATTATTATGGGACTCCTGCACATTCCTGATGTAATTTGGTTTTCCCTCCTGTTAACCTGTCTTGTGTCAATTTTCTTATTAGACCAGCCAAAAGAACCTAGAAGGGTAGAGGAAAAACTTTTCCTCCCCAACACTATGTAAGGTACACAGCAAGGCACGGAGCGATGATGGCGGGAGGGGTGGGATAAACCAGAATAACGGAGAGCTTTTAAGCGCAGGTTTTGAAGTTACCGAAGACATGGGTTTGAAACCTGGTTCCACACATTACCTACTATGTTTCTCTGAGAATGGGCGCCCTGCCAGGATCCTAGCGTGGCTGAGATGTTCATTCTGACAAAGTGTGTAGAGGGCTCAAGCCAGCGCCAGGCACGGAGCAGCTCCTCAATTAACGCGTGATGATAATGGTGAAGATGACAATCACGTGTGCAGGCTGCGGCCACGGTGTGAGCAAAACCGCTAATAACCAACATTAACATAATATTAACACCAAACACTGGTACTGCGCGTACCACACGCCAGACACTGTTGGGGATGGTAAACCATTGACTAATTCACTGAATCCTCAAAACAAGCCTATATAGGTACTATTTCCACGTCCATCTCACAAATGAGAAAACTGAGGCACAAAGATTACATACCTTGCCCAAGGTCACGCAGCTACAACTGCAATAAGAGGAATGACAAACTTTACTGAGCGCTTACTATGCTCCAGTCTGTAATGAGCTCTTTACCTCCGTTAAATCCTACCATAACCCTTAAAGAGTTTGTAGTTATTCCCACTTTACAGATGGCGAGACTGGGGCTTGGGGAAGTTCCCACGGACGTGAAGATTCGGACCCAGGACCTAGCCCGTACTCACCTGGCTTCCTGGATGCGACGAAGCACGTCTCCGCCGTCCACCTCGGCCTGGGCTCCCGGGTCCCGGGCCGCCGCCGCCGCCGCCGCCACCGCCTCCCTACGCCGCGGACGCATAGCCGCCGAACGCCTTCTCCGACGAGACGCCGCCTGCCAGGCTTCCAGCGCCGCCGCCGCCGCCGCCGCCATTGGTCTCTGACGTCATCGGCGCGCGCCAGCTCTGCGGGAACTTTAGGGGGCGGTAAGCGCAGGTGGCGCGTGACCCTGGGGCCTCTCCGCCGCGCGCGTAGGTATCGAGCGGGAGTCGCTGGGACCTCAGGGTCCCGAGTCCCGAGCCTTGATCCCGTATCCCCGGGCTGCCTGGCTACTCCGGCGGGTGGGCGGCGCCCGGGGGCGCGGGGACACCAAAGGGCGGAACCCCGGCCGAGAGCGCCTTTTGGCGGCCCCTCCGCGCTGTGACGCGGCCCCGATTGATCCCCGCACCTTTGCCCACCAGTCCCAGCCCCCTGGAGCTGAGGCCAGACACTTCCCACTGCTGCCGGCGGTTACCGATCGCTTTCATTAGCGCCCCTTTTCCTGCTCTGCTGACACACTGAGGCCACTTCCTACACCATCACCACCACCCACAGGCCTCTGCCGGCCACGTCTCGACTCCCCCGATCGTTACTGCCACTTCCCAGGCCAGAGCCTTCTCTGGCCACATCCCAACACTTGCCCTGTCCCCGACGGACCATTAGCGGCTTCTTCTGGACCTTTCAGAGTTAAGCGAGTGAACCTTGGCAGTGTAGGGCCCGGTCCTATGGGAAGAAGGGATGGGGGTTTCAGATTGCAGTCCTTGGTTCCACGGGCTTAGATGCCGCCTCCACAGGCACCCGAATATGAATATGACCCTAGGGAGGCCCACCCCAAGGTATCCAGAGTTGAGAAAAGACAGAGGTTTTACAGGCCATCAAAGATTCGGTGGTGTCCTCTCTAGGGACTTCCCTCTACGAGAGGAGCTTAAAAAACCTCTCTTGTGTTCCCAGGAGGATGGCAGATGGTGAGCAAGCTTTCGAAACCATGTTGCTGGGGACATTAAGCTTGGAGAAAGTGACAGTAGGGATACAGTTTTGAAGTGACCAAAGGGTTGACTTGTGGAAGGATGAGACCTTGTTTTGTTTTCCTGGAGAGTGTGTGGAGGTTACTGCGAGGCCAGTTTCAGCTTGGTGGAAGGATAAATTGAACACTGAGAACTGCCTGTCTCTGGAGGGAGTAAGCAGGAGCCAGTCCAGGTAGTTTTTGAAGGAGAGTAAGGATTAGAGTGTGTGATGCCAGCGTCCCTTCTGAGCCTGAAATTTCTTGATACTCTGAGTTCTCTTTCCTCTTGTGGGAGTTTGAAAGCCGCTTGTTAAATTCTCTTTTTGACTTTTGGAAACTTGCCCAGCTGTGGGATTCTACATGTTAAGATTAATTTTGGGCTGTCAAGGTGACAGTTCCTTAATTTGAGTTCCATTATTACTACACCAACCGCCTTATTTGTACAGCTGTCCTGGACACCCAGAGCTTTTTCACACCGGTTATTTAATTCTATCTTCTGTGTGATATCTCTCTTCACATTAACTCTGGGACTTACTCTGAAGTTTTGCTCCCCTCACTTTTGGATTTTGAAGCACACTTTTCAGCTTTCTGGAAAACTCTTTTGAAGCGTTACCATTTGCTTAACCCTGCTGGGTCACATGCTCACCCATGGGATTCTGAAATAATCTATTCCTTGTGTTTATTTTAGGGTCAAGGGACTGATGTTTGAACGGAAAGCTTCAAAACTTTTTAAAGAAACCTTCAGAATGGCTTTGAACCCGACAAGCTAGACATCGCTTCAGAGCACCGCCTTCAGCATGCATCTGCCCTGTCAGGCTTCCCTGGCAAAGGGGTCGTTCTTTGAAGGGGTCGTTCTGCAGAGGGCCAGGGAAACGAGGCTCACGGAACCAGATTGGTGGATTTGACTTTCTGGTAGAATTCTCTTGCTTTATTGATTTTTTCCCAGAGCTCTGAGAGGTCCCCTTGATGGGACCGAAGGGCCTGGAAGGAAGGGAAGAAGCACTTTTATGCTGAATGAGAACTAGACAAGTGACTGTTGGAGACTGAAAACACCTAAACGTCCCACATCCGGATTCAGCGGAGGAACTGTCACTGCTGGGGAGAAAGAAGCCAGACTGGAAAAGAAGACCCAAATAAAGAGAATGAGGGCCACCAAAGAGTAAATGGCCACCTCCACCTCGACAGAGACCACGTCAGCCTCCTGGTGAGTAGCAGGGCCTGCAGGGGGTTAGTTCCTGCAGGCTGCTGCACGGATGTTTTGGGTGAACTGAGAATCCCCAGCCAGACTGTCTTGATTTTATTAAGAAAAAAAAAAAAAATACCATTTTCCTCAGAGCAGCGAATCAAGGGCCATTTCTCTCCAAAGCTGATGTGTACTGTAACCACACGAGCCTCTTGCAGGGTTTGGCGAGTCCAGCATTGCTGGTAGAAGGTAGAAAAGAGAGCCACGGCTGGATCCCGCAGCCGGCCTTGATAATACCGTGGGCACTGAGGTCTTCACTTTTGAGAGACAAGAAGCTGTGGCGGTGCAGAATTACACCACGAGAAGAGGTTTGGCCAGACTGGCTCTTCAAGGGTATTATACAATGTGTGCCTGAAACTCAGTTCCCTTCTCGACCGCAGATGGGTTAAGCGTGTCTTAATTTGGCTCAGCAGACATTTATGAAGGAGAGGAAAGTGAGAGGCATGGTTTCAATAGAATGAACAGGATTTGTGACTGATTATATGTGTGCAGTTGAAAACGACACTCAGGTTCTCTTTTGTGTGCCTGTAAGAGTGGGGTCACTTTCACCCAGGTAACATAAGGAAACGGTAGAACGGGGCCCAGCAGTGGGGTTTCATTCATTCACTCAATTATTCATCTATCTATCTAGCTTCCAGTTTTAGTGACATATAGTTGACATACAGCACTGCAACACACGTAATCATGAAAAGATCACAAGTTTAGTGAACATCTATCATCTCATATAGATATAAAAGGAAAAAAAATGTTTTCCTTGTAATGAGAACTCAGGATTTACTCTTAAAAACTTTCATATATAACATACAGAAGTGTTAATTACATTTATCATGTTGTACATTACATCCCTAGTACTTATTTATTTTGTAACTGGAAGATTGTACCTTTTGACTACTTTTTGTGTGTGTGTGTGTGTGTGTGTGTGTGTGTGTGTGGTACGCGGGCCTCTCACTGTTGTGGCCTCTCCCGTTGCGGAGCACAGGCTCCGGACGCACAGGCCCAGCGGCCATGGCTCACGGGCCCAGCCGCTCCGCGGCATGGGGGATCTTCCCGGACCGGGGCACAAACCCGTGTCCCCTGCATCGGCAGGCGGACTCTCAACCACTGCGCCACCAGGGAAGCCCTGACTACCTTTATCCGATCCCCCTTCCCCCACCTCCTGCCTCTGATGACTGCAAGTCTGAACTCTTTTCCTATGAGTTTGTTTCAAGTATAATTGACCTATTACACTGTGCCCAACACAGTGACTTGCTATTTCTATGCATTACAGTACGCTCCCCACCTGGCAGTGGGGTTTCCAAGCTGGGTTTGAAACATTCTTTGAGGTTCTTTGATCTGTCCGGGCCCTGCAGCCAGCTGCACGTTGGGACCTAGAACTCGGGAAAGTGGATTGTGCTAACTAAACAGAGTTAGTGCTTGTCATAGGAAGATAAGGTGGGAGCCGGGGAGGGCGTAGATCAGGGGAGAAGAGTGCAGGTGACAGAGTAGTCACTGCTCTGGCCTGATGGGTGTGCTTTCGGAGACCGAGAGGTTAAAACCCAGGTCCAGCCTGGGTAGTCTGCTTTGCGGTCTTAAAGAAGTAATTGTAGTTACACCAGAGAGGAGACCCCGAGTCTTTAGGGAGGAGCAGAGGGTTATGGGTATTGAGGAGAGAGCTTCCTCTGCAGGGAGGGAATCAGAAGTTTGATGAGGGATTGTGTTAAAGGAGGGGTGTGGTGCCTCTCTGAGCTCTCAGATGTCCCCGCTTTTCCCGTTATAGACTCGCTGCCCTGCGGGCAAACTGCATGTTTCCTGTTTCCCTTTCCTCGCGATGGCCCCCAAGGCTGGCACATGCAGCGCACACCGCAGGCCCTCAGCAAATGTGTGTTAAATGAATTCCTGGTAGAAGGGCAATTTCCAGAGACCTCATGCCCAGCAGTCATGAAGACAACTAAGACATTCCTAACTTATTTCATTATCAGAGCCTTAAAAGACAGTTGACCAAACCACATGGTTATAGAGTTAAGGTTCAGTGTCTCAAATAAGAGGCATCACTGTGGGTGCCCTGTCTTTCCTTAGCTGCTCTTCTGTCTTTTGGGGCAGATGGTCTGATGGCTGGATAGAGGCGTATTTTTAGTTTGACTTGGCTGCACTTATGAAATGGTTTTATCTCTTTGTAGCTCTTGGGTCCCTTCTCCTCTGGGGCCACCAGAGGGCTTTTTAAATGCCGAATCATGAGCCCCTCTCCGGCCGGGCAAAAGGAAGCTGTGTTTTACAAGGCCCTGCTCACCGGATGGAAGGAAACACAGGTCCCTTCTGTTCTCTTGACAGGTGGAATTATTTTTTCCTTTATGATGGTTCCAAGGTGAAGGGAGAAGGAGATCCAACCAGAGCTGCCATCTGTTACTTTTTCCCCCCTCAGGTAAGCCACACAGCATTTTCTTGTTTGGTGGGGATCCCACTGCCTCAAAGTGGTGACTTTTCCAAAGGTCTGGGGAGGGTTACATGTGGACAGTTTTCTCTGCGTAGTCCAGGCATTCGCCACTTCTACTCTCTTATTCTTAGTTGTATTATTTGTTGTTGTTCTGGTGTTGAAGTGCCCAGGCAGCCCAGTACTTCTGCCTTCTCTAGCTCTCTGTTACCGTCATGATTTTCTGTCTGCCCCGCTGGATTAAAAACTTTTCTCCAAACATATACCAAAGTAAAGAGGAGAGAATCATCGGCCCTCACGTGCCCATCATCAGCTTCAACAATAATCAACACTTGACCAATGTGATATGAGCTATCCTAACTCCTCCCCACTCTTTTTTTCCTGGAGTATTTTTTTTAAATAAATGTATTTATTTATTTTTGGCTGCATTGGGTCTTCGTTGCTGCACGTGGGTTTTCTCTAGTTGCGGTGAGTGGGGGCCCCTCTTTGCGGTGCACGGGCTGCTCATTGCAGTGGCTTCTCTTGTTGCAGAGCACGGGCTCTAGGCGCGGGGGCTTCAGTAGCTGTGGCAGGCTGGCTCAGTAGTTGTGGCTCGCAGGCTTTAGAGCACAGGCTCAGTAGTTGTGGCGCACGGGCTTAGTTGCTCCGCAGCGTGTGAGATCTTCCTAAACCAGGGCTCAAACCCGTGTCCCCTGCGTTGGCAGGCGGATTCTTAAGCACTGCGCCACCAGGGAAGTCCGTTCCTGATGTATTTTGAAGCAAATCCTAGACATGGTGTCATCTCACCAGTATCAAGTAACATCTCTAACTGAAAAGGGTGTATTTTGTTAACATCCCATGCAGCAAAATTTACAATAATTAGTAACAATAATATCATCTGATACAGTCTATATTCAAATTTTGCCTTTATTATCTTAGATGTTACTTAGTCCTTCCTTCCTTCCCCCTGCCTCTCTCTCCCTCCCTCCCTCCCTCCCTCTCCTAATCAGCATCCAAGCAAGGTCCACATACCCCATTCGGTTATTTTGTGTTTCAAGTCCCTTTTATCATATAACACTCCTCACCCCTCCCCCCATCCTTTTTTCCCCGTGCCACTGAATTATTGAAGAAACCAGGTCTCTTATGCAATAGAATGTCAGCACGTCCCCCACTCTGCATTGGGCTGATTACTTCCTCACGATGGTATCATTTAATGCTTTCTACCCAGTGCATTTCCTTTAAACTAGTAGTAAGATCTAGAGCCTTGATTCGGTTCAAGTTCAGCTCTTTTAGTCAAGAGTTCTCTGTTTTCCGTTGCATCACATGATGTCTGTCTGCCCCACAGTTTAGTTAACGTGAAGATCGATTAGGAGGCCTGTGTATTCACTCATGTGATCACACTTGACTTGGAGAGTGGGGATTAGTCTAGGCTGCAGGGGATTTGAATGGGGATAAAGGCTCACTCTTCTACCCGTGCACAGGCCTATAATCCTAGGAACAAAAACGTAGTTCTCATGCATTCACTGTGGGTGTTTTGTGACAATTCAGGCAGGGTTCAGCAAACTGTGTCTCAAAAGGGCCAATGTGGGAATGTTTTGGTCTCTGCAAGCCGTGTAAGGTCTCTATCACGTATTCTTCTTTGTTGTTATTTTGACAACCCTTAAAAACATGTAAAAACCATCATTAGTTCCCGGATTATATAAAAACAGGCAGCAGAGTCGATCTGGCCTCCAGGCTATAGTTAGCCAACCCCTGCTCTAAGGAATGACACAGGAGTTCGGGAACTTCAACGTAATGTCTGGAATTGGCTCTTTTCCCTAGACCCTGCTTGACCAACAGGAGCTGCTCTGTGGACAGATCGCCGGGGTTGTCCACTGCATTTCTGACATTTCCGGCTCTCCTCCCACCATCGTCCGTCTGCGGAAACTTAAGTTCGCCATAAAGGTTGACGGCGATTACCTTTGGGTAAGTTTACCAGGCTGAACCAGTGCCTGCAGGGTAGCCTCTACCAAGAGTCTTTTGTCTTTGTGAGAAGTATTGCGATGCTAGGGTTTAGAAATAATGCTTGCCATGGATCTTGAGCCTAGAACCTCCTCCTCTCCCCGCGTGTGCTGCCCCCCACCCCCGGTCATCTGCGATTCTCGTGTCACTTTCTGCAGGTGCCCATCAGAACTGAGTGCTCCCTCCAGAACACTGCTGACACATCCTGCACTGCACACGCCTGCTTTCTCCTCTCTTTTGGTCATCCTCTGGAAATGCTCTTTGCTCTGTGATGCAAATTGAGTTTTTAATCTCCATCTTTTCTTGTTTCTACTCTCTATACTCTCCACGCTTACTGGGGAAGGGAGCCAGAAACTTGAAGACACTGGTGCATATATGTTAGGTTTCAAAGAACCATTAAGAAAAACAAGAACAATTTACAGCTAGTAGTACTATAGACTCTAAAGCACTGTTATCTCATGCCTCCTCTTACTTTAAATGTATTCCTGAGGGGATGGGATGCTTAAGGGTAAGGAAGTATCTTCACCTTCGTAGGTATTATTTCCAACATTTTGTTATGAAAATTTTCTAACATACTGAACAGTTGAGAGAATTTTACAGTGAATACTCACATACCTCCTAGATTCTACAGAACACTTCATTATAGTTGCTTTATCACACATTTATATATTCATCCCTTTATCCTCTATTTTAACACTTGTGGGATTCATCCACATTGTTGCATGTACCGGCGGTTCATTCCTATTTATTGCTGAGCAGTATTCCATAGTCTGAATGTATCACAGTCTACTTATTCATTCTCCTTTTTGTGGACACATGAACTGTGTCCAGTTTGGGGCACTTAAGAATAAGGCTCTAGAGGGACTTCCCTGGTTGTCCAGCAGTTAAGACTCCCTGCTCCCAAAGCAGGGGGTCCGGGGTCAACCCCTGGTCAAGGAACTAGATCCCACACGCCACAGCAAAGATCCTGCAGGCCACAACTAAGACCTGGTGCAGCCAAATAAATAAATAAAGAAATTTTTTTTTAAAAAAAGAATTAGGCTCTAGAGAAATACAAATCAAATCTACAATGAGGTACTACCTCACACCAGTGAGAATGGCCATCATCAAAAAGTCTACCAACAATGGGACTTTTTTGGTGGCACAGTGGTTAAGAATGCGCCTGCCAGTGCAGGGGACATGGGTTCGAGCCCTGGTCGGGGAAGATCCCACACGCCACGGAGCAACTAAGCCTGTGCACCACAACTACTGAGCCTGCGCTCTAGAGCCCGCGAGCCACAACTACTGAGCCCGTGTGCCACAACTACTGAAGCCTGTGCTCTAGAGCCCTTGAGCCACAGCTACTGAGCCCACGAGCCACAACTACTGAAGCCTGTGCGCCTAGAGACCATGCCCCGCAACAAGAGAAGCCACCGCAATGAGGAGCCCATGTACCGCAAGGAAGAGTAGCCCCTGCTCGCCGCAACTAGAGAAAGCCCACACGCAGCAACGAAGACCCAATGCAGCCAAAAAATAAATAAATTAATTATTTTTTTTGAAAGCCCACACGCAGCAACGAAGACCCAACGCAGCCAAAAAATAAATTAATTAATTAATTTTTAAAAAAAAGTCTACCAATAATAAGTGCTGGAGAGGGTGTGGAGAAAAGGGAACCCTCCTACGTTGTTGGTGGGAATGTAAGTTGGTGCAGCCACTATGGAGAACAGTATGGAGGTTCCTTAAAAAACTACAAATAGAATTATCATATGACCCAGCAATCCCACTCCTGGGCATATATCTGGACAAAACTCTTAATTCAAAAAGATACACGCACCCCTGTGTTCACAGCACCACTATTTACAATAACCAAGACGTGGAAACAACCTATATGCCCATCGACAGATGAATGGATAAAGAAGGTGTGGTACATATATACAATGGAATATTACTCAGCCATAAAAGAATGAAATAATGCCATCTGCAGCAACGTGGATGCAACTAGAGATTATCATAGTAAGTGAAGTAAGTCAGGAAGAGAAGGACAAATACCATATATCACTTATGTGTGGAATCTAAAATATGACGCAAATGAACAGAAACAGACTCACAGACATAGAGAACGGAGTTTCAGATGCCGAGGGGGATAGAGGAAGGGAAGGATTGAGAGTTTGGGATTAACCGATGCAAACTATTATACAGAGAATGGAGAAACAACAAGGTCCTACTGTATAGCACAGGGAACTATATTCAATATCCTATGACAAACCATAATGGAAAAGAATCTGAAAAAGAATGTGTATGTATGTATAACTGAATCACTTTGCTGTACAGCAGAAATTAATACGACATTGTAAATCAACAGTACTTCAAGAAAATAAAATTTAAAAAAGGAATAAGGCTCTAGAAACATTCCTATACAAGTCTTTTTGTGGACATATGTTTTCATTTCTCATAGGTAAATATCTAGGCATGGAATTGCTGGGTCGTAGGGTAGGTGTGTGTTGATTTTACAAGAAACTGCTAGACTTTAGCCCAGAGCGGTTGTACCAGTTTACGTTCCCACCAGCAGTGTATGAGAATTCCAGATACTGCCACATCTCCATCAGCAGTAATGTGGCCAGTTCGTTTAATTTTAGCCATTTTGCTGGATGTGAAGCGGTATCTCGTTGTGGTTTCAATTTGCATTTCCCCAATGACTAGTGATATTAAGGCTTTTTCGTGTGCTTCATGGCCATTTGTATATCTTCCTTCACCAAGTATTTGTCCAAAGCTCTTGCCCATTTTTTAAACTGGGTTTTCTTTTTTTCTTGAGTTACAGGTTTCTTCATACATCCTGGATACCAGTTCTTTGTCAGATATACATTTAAAAAATATCTTCTCCCAGTTTGTGCTGTGCCTACTTTCTTAATAATGTCTTTTGATGGGAAGTTTTTAGTTTAGTTTTTTTTAAAATAAATTTATTTTATTTATTTTTGCCTGCGTTGGGTCTTTGTCGCTGCACGCAGGCTTTCTCTAGTTGCGGTGAGCGGGGGTCTACTCTTCGTTGCAGCGCGCGGGCTTCTCACTGCGGTGGCTTCTCTTGTTGCGGAGCATGGGCTCCAGGTGGGCGGGCTTCAGTAGTTGTGGCACGTGGGCTCAGTAGTTGTGGCACGTGGGCTCAGTAGTTGTGGCTCGTGGGGTCTAGAGCTCAGGCTCAGTAGTTTTGGTGCATGGGCTTAGTTGCTCCGTGGCATGTGGGATCTTCCTGGACCAGGGCTCAAACCCATGTCCCCTGCATTGGCACGCGGATTCTTAACCACTGCACCGCCAGGGAAGCCCTAGTTTTAAGGAAGTCTAATTTATCAGTGTTATCTTTTATGGTTATTGCTTTCTGTATTCTGTCTAAAACCATTGCCTACCCCATTGGAGAAGACATTCTCCAATTTTTGGTTTTGTAAGTTTCACAGTTTTAGCTTTTAAATTTAGGTCTGTAATCCACCTTGGATATATCTTTGTGTATGGTGCAAAGCAGAGGTCAAGGGTCCTTTTCTCCATATGGGTGTCCAGTTAATGCAGCACCATTGTTGAAAACTTTCCTTTTCCTATTAGATTCCTGTGGCTCCTTTGTTGAAGATCAAACGACCATTTAAGTGTGGCTCTACTTCTGGGCTCACTATTCTTTCCCATTGATCTTTCTGAAGATTCTATACAAGTACTACTCTGTCTTGATGTCTGTAGCTTTATAATAAGTCTTAAAATCAGATGGTGGAAGTCCTCCAAACTTATTCTTCTCCAAGACAGCTTTGGATATTTTAGGTCCTTTGTATTTCTGTCGTAGAATCAGTTTGTCAGTTTCTAAAGAAAAGCTGGTGGGATTATTAGGATTTCATTCCCTCTGTAGATTAATTAGGGGAGACATAAGCACCTACTGGGTGCCAGACTGTTGTCACTTGGATTACATCAGTGAACAAAATGCAGATCCTTGCCTCGGTGGAGCTTACATTCAGAGAGCATTTTTGTTTGTTTGTTTATTTGTTTTCTTTCAGGGTTGCTTTGTTTAAGTTTCTGATGAGTCCCTTAGGAAAGACTCCTACAGGCAGAATTACTGAGTCAAAGAATACGAAGGTTTTTCAGGCGCTTTAAACATAGGCCCAGATTATTTCCTAACTAAGCAAGTGTTTATCTTTTGTGGCTGGCGCGATGATGCAGTCGGTCCCCGTTCTGGAAGTACTCCAGCTGGAGAGACGGGATGGCCATTCATGAAACGGTCTGGGTCCAGTGTTTGCTGTGAAACCCAAGTGAAACATCCAGTGTCCAAATAACAGTGCTAACAATACAAGGGATCAGGAAACAGGTCGGCATTGTCTGGAGTGATGAAAACAGGCATCCTGCGGGGGCTGGCATCTGGGGGGCGGGCACGGGGTCGGGGGGAAGGCAGCGGGGGAGTCCCAGGCAAATGAACAAGAATGGGAGGCGGGGGGATTTCAGCTTGGGCAACATGAGTAGGTACAAAAGTATCTGTTTCCTGTGGAGACCAGCGAGGCTGGCGGAGGGTGTGGGGTCACACAGCAGAAGATGGATTTTGATGGGCCAGTGGAGTCCAGCTTCAGTGAGCCCTGGATGCCAGGATTCTGAGCTTGGCCTCAGAGAAAAGGAAGATGCCTGTCCTCCTTTACAGGTGCTGGGCTGTGCTGTTGAGCTCCCTGATGTCAGCTGCAAGCAGCTTCTGGATCAGCTCATCGGCTTCTTTAATTTTTACAATGGGCCTGTTTCTCTGGCCTACAAGGTATGGTGTTGAGGAGTCTTAAGTGGAACCTCCTTAGCAAAATCGATATCGGCAGAACACAGCGTTCACCCAGGGGTCTGGTACACTTGACAGAAACACATCGTGTCAGCGACAAGGTCATGGGCCCTGGGAGCCCCTCTCAGATGCCTTTCTTCCCTGGTGGCCTGAGTCCCATTCACCCAAATGTTTATGCCCGTTCCCTCCTTCCTAGGATGGCTGGGAAGAGCAGGGCCTGGTCACGCCCTCCCCCCACTCCCTGCCCCGAGGGGCCCTGGTCTGTGGGGGGCAGGTTATCAGGGGCATGGGGTGAGGCCTCGCCTGGATGGGAAGCTCAGAACAGGCCCTCCCTTCTGGCCAGTTTTTCGTGTAGGAACAGTTTTGTTGGTGGTTGGAATCCTTGCCGAAGAGTGTGTCTCTTGGAATCTTGGGTGTTGACCTCCAGCTGTTCTGTTTCAGAGCTGCTCTCGGGAAGAACTGAGCGGAGAGTGGGACACCTTCATTGACCAGATCCTGAGAAACACCGGTGACCTGCATAAGATATTCAACTCCCTCTGGAACCTGGACCGAACGAAAGTAACAGGCTCAGCCCCCTGCTCATTGCATGGATAGGAATAGGGCTTCTGGACACGTTTTCCCCCTTGAATGAGGTGTATCTCAGTGTGCATAGTTGTTGAGACCTGTACTCAGATTCCATGCAGCCCTCACGAGCCGTGTGGGCTTGGACAAGTAAAATGGCTTGGCCCGTAAAATGGCCACAGCATAAGACTTGCCTCGCAGAGCTGTTCTGATGATGAAATGGGACAGTACGTAAATGACCGGAAGCAGATACTCAGTAAAGGGTGTTACTGTTTTGCTAATGCCCAGGAGTGTTGAGCTCAGTAATCTGAAGGGCCCCTTCTCGATAGTACCATTATGTGATTTAATTATTCTCGACATCCGAAAAGGCCCAGGGCTGACATTTTCAAACCAGGGTTGCCATATCTGGGACTGCGGGGCTGGGAGGTGTTCTGTCCCTGAGCTGTCGCTGTTGCCGTTGGCACGCGGTGACAGGAGGCCACCTGCGTGGCTGGCCCGGCCGCCTGCACTGCCCCTTGCTCAGTGGCCTTGATCTGGCTGAGCATCACATCCTCACAGTCAGGTAGCCAAAGGGAGGTGCAAGGCACTGCCCCTCGAGAACCGCCGGCCCGTGCCCTGAGCATCTCGGGGGACGGGAGCCTTCCACTATGTGTGGGCTGGCTCTCGCTGCTGTCGTTGACTGTGTCCCTTCAACAGGGATGTGGCACTGGGATGCTGCTAGAAACAGGGACGGGTTTCCCGCTCCTGTTTGGAGGGCTTCTTGGAGTTGGCCCAGAGCTTTCCAGACTGGCTGGCTGGGCCTGGGCGCGTCTTGAGGGCGTGAAAGAATGAACTGCATGCTTGGCTCCTTGGCACTGGGTTCTAACCGCTGCCCAGCAGGAAGCAGGAAGAGGCTTTTGGTTATTGCTGGCCATTCTTGACCAGGCTCAGGTCCTTTTCTGGTCTTTTTCGGGACTTTTTACAAGGACCGTGGACTGAGGCATATACTCCTGAGTGAAAGGCCACGATGTTATCATTTTCTGTTACGCAACAGAGTTACGGGATCTGGTCAGACATCAAGCCAGCTGCGTCACAGGGGTGCCTGGGCTTCAGGGCGACGGTGGAGGACGGGTGGGTGGGTTCACCGACACCGTGACCTGAATTTGAGAGGTAGGTTCTCCTCTCCTGCTGCCTTCTGGTCTCAGCGTTGATCGTCAGGGTCTCCTTGGCCATCTGCACTGTCGCCTGTGAAGAGCCATATGCCATATCTGCTTTACCTTCCAGCTTCCAGAGAGGCCTCCTTGTCCCCAGAATTTGGCATTTGTGGTGGCAGCCGTTCTGGGTGTCAGAGGCGTGACATAGCTGTCACCGTGCGGCACACTTTCCCTGCAGGCTTGGGCTCTGAGCTGTCCATCTGCTCTCCAGAGCCCCCTTCCTGTTCCTCCTTGGCTGATGGTAAGCGTGTTGACTTCGTGGCATGCTTCTTGCCCGGCACAGGTGGAGCCCCTGCTGTTGCTGAAGGCGGCCCTCATTCTGCAGACCTGCCAGCGCTCGCCCCATGTTCTAGCCGGCTGCATCCTCTATAAGGGGCTGTGAGTAATGCCGGGTCCTGCCCCTCCAGCCCTGCCCCTGCTGCAGAACTGACCACCCCGATCGGGGGCGGGGAGCCCTGTGTGTGGCCAGTTCCAGGTGGTCTTGTTGGGCAACTAGCGGGTAGTTTAGATTTGATATAGGGTCCCTGCCTGTCTTTGGGCAGAGCTGGGAAATTGCAAACTGTTGTGTCCAGAAAAGAGTTGGGGATATAAAAGGCAGCTTTGAAGAGATCCGTGAAATTCTCAGATAGGGCATGGAGGAGGCCCACAGCACCTCCCCCTGCTGCCCAGGGCCCTGGTGTGCTGGCCATAGCTTCAGCTCAGGCTCCTGCAGCCTCTTGGCTGGGTCCATCTCCAGTTGGCCTCTGAGGTCTCACTGCAGCTCTTCACACAGCTGGAGGGCCTCTTAGTGAGCTTGAGCACCTAAGAGCCCTCCATGGGGGCTCTCCCAGTTGAAACTCCCACCAGCTGTGTCCCCGAGATCCTCGCCACCACAGGGTGTCAGGAATGTTTCCAATTCAGAGTCCTGAGTGTGTTTCTTCTCACGGTGTCCTTGTTCCTGTGTCTGACCCCCCAGGATCGTTAGCACCCAGCTCCCACCCTCTGTCACAGCCAAGGTTCTGCTTCATCGAGCTGTACGTCGGGACCAGGTATCGCAAAGCCCACCCCGCTGGCTGGGATGGTTCATCCGGCGAGTCTGTCTTTATATCGGGCAAGGCTGATCCCCAGTGCTAGATGGATGGGGGCAGCTGCTGCTGCCTTGTCCTTCTCAGGACCCCAGGTCCATCTGTGTGGTTTCCTTCGAGTGAGGTCACCGGCAAAGCCGAAAGAAAATGTTGTCTTCTGCGTGGTAGACTTGGTTGGATTTTCTTCGATCCAAGTGGAGCTATGAGAATTTGACTTCCCTCGAGGATGGGCTTTATGTCAGAGATGCTGGATTTTTCAGAGAGAGAGAGAGACTGTAAAAGATGGCTTAGGACAACAGAAACTTTAAAAATACTTCCTTCTTATATTTACTTAACTGTTTTTATAATGAAGGAAAAGTCATATGTGCTCATGGGAAATAAAACTGCCCACAACTGGACTGCACAGAGATAATCACTGCTAGCATCTGGCATATTTCCTTCGAGTTCTTTTTTCTTTTGTTTTACTAGTTGATTCTTACTGTGCGAGACTCTGGTTTTAAATGTGTCATCAGGCTACCTTACACTTATTAAATCAGTAGACATTTAAAACGCGTGTGTGGCTCTAGCCGGCTCCTCCCCACCGTGACGCAGGGGTCCTTAGAACAGCCTTCCGAATCCATACTAAGGAAATCACCTGACTGCTGAAGAAGGTTTATACTCAAAATGTATCGCAACAGGATTTACGAAAGTGAAAAATCAGATATAACTTAAATGTCTACGGTAGGAGCTGGCAGACCGTGGGCTGTGGGCCAGTCGCCTACTGACAGAATTTTCTTGGCCTGCTTCTGAGCCACATCTGCAGGTTGAGCAGTTGGACAGAGACTGTATGGCCGCAAAGCCGAAAATATTCACTATTTTCGGAAACGATGAATTCTCCTGCACCACTGTAAACGTCATAAGATTGTGGTCAGCGGTTGCAAATGGCCAAAGATGCCTTCATGACAGAAATTGTGTGTCACTCTTTCAAGCAGAAAAGAAAGCTTTACGTAATGTGGCCTCAGAGTATAAAAAAAATGCATAGACTTAAAGGAAAATGTGCTCAATGTTAACAGGATTAGCTTGCGGGTGAGGGAGTTACATGTGATATTTTGGAAAAGAATTTTTGTCTAGAGTTAGTTTATGTAAAGAAAAGAAGAAAGCCACAACACTTCTTAGGAGTGAAAGTCATTTTGGTGAGAAGAGCAGTTTTTGTTTTGTTTTGGTGGGTCCTTTTGGAACCTTTAGGTGGAGATGGCTGGAAAGCTCTTTTGAGGAGATTCCTGGGTTTCTCACCTTGATTGTAAATCAGAACCAGAGATCTGACCTCACATCTGGTTTAGGTTGAATCCTTCCCTTGTGAGGGTCACAGGCCCTTCACACTTTTGTTATAATGGGATCCGTGTGAGCTCTAGGCCAGGGCTGTGGTAGATGTGGCTTTATTCCAGGAGATGGCTTCCCTGGAGGTCTGAGAGGTAACATGAATGAATGCTTGCTGTTATTCCCAGAGAGGAGAAACTGAGAAATCAGAACGGGAAGAAGCCTGGTGTGAGCCTGGGTGGTGTGGCCGCCCCAGCCAGCGTGGGCCCGGCTCTTGGCTGACCCCAGCCACGGCGGGGGGCAGGCAGCTTGGGGGAGCTTCTGTTCCATCTGCTTTGCTGTTGGCATGCGGCTGGGACCAGCATCCTGGGCCTGGCTACATTTCATGAACAGATGGCACCGCGCGGTCCTGATGGTTAGGTGGCGGGGAGAACGGGTGCCCAGCACCAACTTCTCTGTGTGTTTATTTTCAGAGAAAACCTCTAGGAGGGGATGCCCTGCAGGAACATGGTAAGCGATCAGGTGCCTTGTTACATCTTGGGAATGGTCTTTAAGCTGCCTGGCCCTATCCAAGTCACGTGAAAGGCCGAGTAGTCCTATGTGGTAATTCCATCAGCTCGTGAGATTAGGAAAATATATAGAGCTTCAAGGACAAAGTTACCCCTCAAAATCCCAGGTGTAAAGCTCGTGATTTTAGGCACACCTCTTAAATCCCCGTTTCCAGATCCTCCTTAACTCCCCATTATGAGACTACTCAGACGAGTTCCAGAAGGTCGCGATTAGGAATGGTTGCCATCGGCGGCCCCTGCCAGGAAGACCTTTTGCAGCAGTGCAGGTGCCCCCAAGAGGGGGATTTGTTTTATTTTGCATCATAAGTCAGGGCAGACCCGTTTGGTCAGGTGGAAGTGCTTTTTTCCAGCTTCTGTCTTTTTTTTAAGTGCCACTAAACTTTCTTCCACCAAACGTCACCCTGGGTGCAGAGTTGCCCACACGGGCTTTTCCCTGCTGATGGCTGACGTTGTAGCTGCAGTTTTGTGGCTTTTGTTCTGGGTTGAGGAACGAAGCCCAGAGCTGCTCTCTGAGCCCGCCTGTGGGTTGGATGCGTCACCCCAAGAACAGTCCCTGCCCCTCTGTCTTCTCTGGCCCAGGGGAGGGCCCTGGCCACACCGCTTTGCAATTCTAGGAGCAGCACTCCCTCCAAACGTCCAGATTGTGCCTGTTTTCCTGACCGAAGAGGAAGCTGTCAGTCTCCGTGAGTTCCCCCGGGAGCCCACGACCAGGTAAGGGAGCTCACAGGGGTTCCTCTTAACCCATGCATTGGGCACTCCCTCCCAAGGATTTATCCAGGTGAGCCCCTGGCATTTGATAACTGATGCTCTGCCTTGGCAGGGGCGTCCGGCGCTTCAGCATAGAGATCAGAGGTGTCTGGCAGAGTGAGATAAGCGTAGGTTTCAAACCCCAGAACTGCTGCTCATCAGCTGTGTGACCTTGAGCAAGTCCATTCCCTGCCTGAGCCTCAGTGTTTGCAACTGTAAAATGGACCCAGTAACGTCTACTTCACGGGTTCCTTGCGAAAGTTGGGAATAGTATGTGTGTAGCACCCAGTATAGGGCCTGACTCACAGTCGGCCTCCAAACGTGGGTGTCCCTGGTTCAGTGGGCTCTGCTGTTTCCTGTAGGTGATCCCAGTGTCACTGTGTGAAGCCCCGAGGGCTAGGCGTTGCCCTAGGTTTCCTCCTGTGCTTTGACCGTGACCTCTTAGGCTCTGTGGCCTCAGCACCCACTTGTCACCAATGCCCACGCTTTTTAGGGAAGCACTGCTTTAGTCTCCCCCAGGGCAGGGCCCTTGCCCACGCTCAGTCGCCTGCCCTTCCTCATGCCCGCCTTGTTCGCCAGCACTCTGGCATCTCCAGCCAGACTCCCGGAGCCCCCAGCCCAGCGCCCTCCAAAGGGTTTGAACACATCTGCCCCGAAAGAAAACGCCCCCAGACACGTGGAATCCACGGCTCGGATCTCAGCAACCAGCCCTGAGCCCACGTCTCCTGACGTCACCTGGCCAAATGGCAGGGGGGAGAACGGACACTGGTCAGGCTGTGATCTGAAGAGCACCAAGCCCCCAACACCGCACCACGCCGCCGGGGGCCGGGGGCCTGGGCTCGGCCTCTCCCTGGTGAAGGAAACCGGTTTGTCCAGGGGGGAAGAGGAACTGGACTTGTCTGAAATCCACGTTCCAGAAGCTCAGGACACGGGAGCATCCTTGGGTTATTCTGCCTCCGATGGCGGGCCTCCTGGCTGCAGGGCATCTGTCAGTGACTCTGGCAACCCCGGAAGCCAGCCACCCGAGGCCCTGCCTGTGGGCACAGCTGTGGGCGGCCCCCTCCCTCCCTCCACTGCTGAGATGCTCACCCAGAATGGAGCCCTGGAACGGCCCAGAGACCTTCCTGGCAACAGCAGCCAAGCCCCCGTCCCCAGGGACCACCTCCTCAGCCCGAGGAGCGGGCCGTTGCCGTCGCCTTGCTTGGATTCGAGGCAGACGGGGTCTCAGCTGCCCGTGGGGGAACAAGGCGAGGGGCAGCACGGCGATGGGGTTCCTGAGGGCCGCTCAGCCTCCAGCCCGGAACGCGCCTCGGGCTCGGCAGACCCCCCAGGCGACGGCCCCTCCGCAGACAGAACCGGATCCAGGGCGACCCCCGTGTCCCTCGCGCGGCTCGTGCGGATGAACCTCTACACTCACAGCGTCAGAGCCCTGGCACTGTTGCTGCTGGCCGAGGAGCCGCTGCTGGGAGATGGCGCGGCCGTCGAGGACGTGGTGAGTGTGCAGACCCCCCGGCCCCTGGCAGCCCGCCCCCGCCTCCTCGGAGTGGGGACAGGCAGGGGCGCTCGGCCAGCAGCTGTGTGACCTCGTGCCAAACATCCCTGTCCGTGCAGCGGGGTGCCGGTGGTGCCCACCTCCTCGGCTGTTTGTGGGGGGCGAGTGAGCATCAGTGCCGAGCACAGAGCCAAACGCAAAGGCATCCACAAGCGTTGCCCTTTCCAGCTTCTTCCATTTTCTCAGCGCCTCTGGTTCGCCATCAGCAGTGTGGGGTGCAGTGCAGCCATGCAGGCCATGACCACACACGGCCTCACTCCCTAGCCCGGCAGCTCTAGGCTCTGTGTGGCCGGAGTCTGTGCATGTCACCGCCTGGATTGGGAGTTTTCCGCCAGCCCTGACTTTCCGTCCATCTGGAGCTCCTTCCTAGAAGGCCCTGGACGTCTGAAATGCTAACTGGATCCAGAAGGCTCCTCTCAAACCCTTGCAGCCCCTTCCCCACTTCGAGTGGTAAGCTGACCTTCTCTGGAGCCTGGGCCCACGCTGGATCCAGTTGCCATAGTAACAGCCTTGCTTTAGTTGGCCGGGCAACGGCAGCGATAAAAACAGAAGGTTAAAATTGCTGCAGGGTGAACGGTGTCCTGGGGCTTGCCTTGTTTCTGTTCTTAAATCTATATTATTCTAAGCCCATCGTATCAGCAGGCAGGCCCGTGGCCCTCCGTACATGAGCGGGTCCCCTGGAACGCAGTGGAGGAGGGCGGCGGGTCCTCCGCGCGGAGCCTGGAGACAGAGCCTGTGCCTCTCGCACCTGCCTGGCTCCTCTCCCCTTTCCACAGGCCCCGCAGCACCCTCCCCGAGTGGCGGCTTCCCGCCACCTCCTTCCTCAAGGCTCTGAGCGACATCTCTACCTCCTCCTCCTTATAACAGCTCAGGGATCCAGGGCTGCAGTTCTGTGCATCCATCTCCCGGCCGATGCCTTAGTTTCATGGTCTGTCCTGCTTAGCACCGAGCTTAGATGCGGCATTTTGCAGGCCCGGTGTTGGCATGCAGTACAGTGGATACCACCCCTCTTTTTTTTACTTTCCCCCCCAAAAAGAAAAAGAATAGTGCAGGCTGCTCGGGGAGAAGAAGGTAAATTAAGATATATTCTGCATTTGCTGTATGTAAATACTTTACATCTGCTACTTTAGCCAAGCCTTGGAACAGCTAGCTCTGGGGGCAGGCACGGTAACTCCCATTTTGCCCTTAAGAAAACCACCTCTTTGAGATCAAGACCTAACGCACATGGTGGGGCCCAGGATTTCTGCCTGTTTCTTGTCTCCCACCCTCAACCCTCTGTCCCCCGCGGATCTGACCCTGGCATGGTAGGTGGGAAGGTGAAGGAGTAAAGGCCCTGCCTTCTGTGGCCCTTGATACTCGGACATGGGACTTTGTCTGTCACAGCCCATCCTTGTTGTCAGGGCAACGACCTCCCTGGGCTTTCATGGAAAGTAGGGTTTGGTGTTGGGCAGGAAAGAGAACGCAATTTTATGGAAAAAGAAAACTAGTCTTTTCTGAGAAGAGTAGGGCGTTAACGAACTTTGATCAGCTTGCTGGTTTGTGAGTGGAGTCGGTTGATCAGACCCGAAGGCCGTCTATTTTATAATCAGCAGAGAGCTTTCATTGCCTTTCTGTCCCGGTTCTGCACACAAAACAGTCGACCTGATTTCCCTCCAGACCCTCTGCTGCTTGCTGTCTAGAAAAAGCCAACCCACTGGTTCAGAGGAGCAGAGTAGGCTCACGCCAGGGGGCAGCAGAGAGCCGCCGATAGTTTCCTGCTCAAAACCCAAGGTAATCCTCTCACTGACCTTCGATTATTCATCGTTACAGTAGGACACGGAGCTGTGGCTACAGCAGTGTGTTAGCGTAAAATCCAAAAAGCACCCCTCTCCCGTGAAACTGGGGCTTCTGAGTAAATGTGAGTTCCTGCATCGTTTCTTCTGCGTGTGTGGGGACACACTGACATTGAGCCGCTTGCTTTGCTGTGGGCTAGAAGGCGGAGGATCCAGGAACAGCCCCGGCTCCGTGTCTCCTAGGGCTGCTGTGAGGCTCTCGTATGTGGTAGTGTGTCTTGGGTTGGCAAACTTTAATGTAAAGGAACACATAGCAGGTGTTTTCTGCTTTGTACAACTCCTCGAATCTGCTGTTGTAGTACAAAAACAACCATAAACAATATGTAAATAAACGGCGTGGCTGTGTTCCAGTACATTGTTTATGGACACAAAAATTGAAGCTTGCTATAATTTTCACATAACAATATTATTCTTTTGAGTTTTTTTCCCCTAACCATACAAAAATATAAAAACCATTCTCAGCTCTCAGGCTATCTAAAACAGTGTCAGTAGGCTGGATTTGGTCCACGGGCCATGGTTTGCTGACCCCTCGTATATATGAAAGCACTTGCTTACCAGTAGAAAATTGCCCACGTGTCATCTGGTATAGCGTCTTGTGATTTAACTGCGTTGATGGTTAAGTGATTTTATCCTGAGGACAAGTTAGGCAGAAGATTCCAGAAGTGGCTCGGTGCCTACAGAGAAAGCTCAAGGTTTGGCATGGCTCATTCTGTCCCCGTTTTCCCTTTCCCTGGGCACCCGCTGGGGATGGAGGGATGACTGTTGCAGATTCCTGAGATCCAGAAACTTTCAGCGAGGCTGTGGTTTGACTTCGTGGTAAATCCTGTACACACACACACACACAGCCTCATCTGCCTCTGTTAATTGCGTTGGTGAGGCTGTTCCAGGGACCTGAGCAAGGGACAGTGTGCTTGTCCTCCTGTTCCGTTACTGTGGACCCTCGACTCAGCCCGCACAGCTCGTGGTGGACGGTGCCTGGTGTCGGTCACACTCGCTGTCCAGTCACCCAGTGGCTGTTGACTGGCACCTCCTGGGAGCCAGGCTCGCTGCTGGGCCCTGGGGACGCAGAGATGAGGGTGTCACGTAAACCCTGGTGCCAAACCTAATGGCTTTAAGTACCATTTCTACGACATGGGCTAGAAATGCTAATTTAAGTCCAGGACACTCCCCAAAATAACACTTGAGTTTCATGACATTCACCTCAGAACATTCTCTATACATCTCTGGTCCTTTTATGTGAGCTTATTTTTTTACACAGCTGTCATGAAATAAGTCAACCCACAGACAAGTCGTATTAGTCCAGGGACGAGTGCTCATGGAAGAGGTCCCACTTCTTTAATAACGACAGTTTTCATATTCTTGACTTTAAGAAAATGCCTTCGCTCCCGGCACTTCAGAGCGGACAGAATGGATAGATGCTATTTGACCTCAGCCACTCAACAGCCCTGTAGTATCCCTATTTCACAGATGAAAAAAAGCGAGGTGCAGAAAAGCCAGTAACTTGCCCCGGGTCATCTAGTCGGGAAGAGGCTGAGCCAGGAGGTCCTTCACCCGGGCGCCAGCTGCTGCCCAGGGCCCGCGGCCTCCTTGTGGCTTTAGCAGCCCGGGGCAGCCCCAGGAGGCCCCGTTTCAGGCTGAGTCCATCTGGACGTGACGGACGTACTTGGCGGGGCCCAAGATGGAGCTCAGCCGTTCGAAGATGACGTTGCGGGAAAATAGTTCACGGATGAAGGACGAAGTTCATGCTGTATCGTGAGGTCACAGAACTAGCATCAGTCGTTATTTATGGTCTGACTCCATCTTTAGTTTATAAACAACAAACGTACAAAATGGGACAGTCCAGTGTTCCCAACTGCACCTGCAGGTGACATCCCCTGGGAGGTGTTTTAAAATACAGGTGTTTCGGCCTCACTTCCCGGACTGGGTTCCTCCTCTGAGCCAGAGAGCACAGAAAACTATTTCACCCACACTTCTCAGTCCTTCGAGAACAGTGGCTGGTACTATTCTAGGTACACGGGAGGGAGGTGGCCTCGCTGCAGACAGTCAAGAAGCACGGGGTGGGGGAGGAGCGGGGCACAAACGCCAGCCCTGGTTATAGGAGATGCACCAGGGCACCACCAGTGTCTCTGCCTGGATGGTGAGATTCTGGGCCAGTTTTCCTTGCTTTTTTTTTTTTATTTTATTTTTCTGCTCCCCCCTATTTTCTGATTTTTCTACAAGTTTGAAATGCATTAGGACATAAGGGCCGAAGTCAGGACTTCTCCAACAACAGGTCAAAGCACTGGTCAGAGTCCTTCTTGCTAAGTCAGGCAGCCACGCAGATATCCCTTGGGTGGCTTGCTCAGTGGTGGCCCGTCCCCTCCCTGCCCCGCAGTACCACGGCAGCCTGGCGTCTCTCAATGGGCTGGAGGTGCACCTGAACGAGACGCTGCCCCGGGACCAGGCGGCCCCCGCGGCCAGAACCTATGGCTTCGCGCACTACGACCGCGTCCAGAACGTGCTGGCGGGTAAGGGGCGCCTCCAGTGGGTGGGAGTGGGAACCGGGGCCCAGCGCACGGGGTGAGTGCCCTGCAGTCAGGATGCTGCTTTCTCACTTGGAGCCCAGCTCCCACGGGGTTTAAATTCTCTTGGCAAACACTTCTTTTCTCGTTTATCTTATTTTGGCCGTTTCTCCAACATTTTGAGAGAAGCACACACGTTCAAATGTCTGTGATGAGGTCGCCTCCCGATTCGGACCTTCGTGTGCAGAGACCGGTGTTGCCCACCATCGGGGGCAGCGTGTGCTCCGTGGCGGGGTGCAGCTGGAGGGCCCAGCACCCCGGCCTCTGTCCCGCTGCCCCTGGGCACCCGTACCCCAGGCCGGGGCCTCACCCTGTCCCAGTTTATGGTTCTGGGTTTGGGGGATGTTGCTGGAGGGGGGCGGTCTGCCACTCACGACTTCTGTGTCCTCTTCTGGAAGCCAACCTGCCACAGGTGGCCACAGCCCAGGACCGCCGCTTCCTCCAGGCCGTCAGTCTGATGCATTCCGACTTCGCCCGGCTGCCCGCGCTGTACGAAGTAACCGTCAGGTGAGCGTCCCCAGCTCACTGACAGCCCTGCGCCAGGAGCCGCCTTCCTGGGTCCGGGCAGAGCCTCATTCATAACCAAATGAAGGACAGTCCAGGAACCAGTCAGGGCTTTCTTTGATCTGCTCCGGTGGCTGCTGTCATCTGCCCCCATGCTTCCCATGTCATGTATTTGCTGGGTCCCATCCTGGGGTTTGGACTGCTTTACACACTGGAGTACAGCAGGGAGGAGACCTAAGGCCCTCACCACCTCAGTGCTTCCATCCGTCACTGGGGAGGGAGGAGGGGCCTCGGTCTCTGCCATAAACGATGCTGAAGTGCTGTCTTCCATCCGCTAACTTAACAAGCCCCAAGTGCTCATGACCAAGTCTCCCAAGTCAAATGCTGCCCTCCCCTCGCCAGCAATATGGCCCAAAGACACCCACAGTTAATAGTTTGGTGTACGTTACTCCAGGTTTCGTTGGTTTTCCTTTTTATTTTTTGCATATAAAAGAGGATTAGCATTTTTGACTGTTTAATGGTCTTTCTTCTAGAAAGCTGGAGCATACTAACGTGGTGTACAGGCTTCCTTTTTTCACCGTGTTGCATGTCCTGAACGCTGCTGTACCAGCAGATAGAGATTATTGTTATTATTGCCATTTACAGTCTTTAACCAACCGAATTTCTACTTTTTCTCTCTACACGCTTCCCTTATGAAACCGGTAGCAGAAAAGAAGGCAAGTTAGAGGGTCAGAAGGGGGGTGCCTGCTCTGTGTATATCATTCAGTTAAGTCCTTGGAATGATTTGGTCCAGCGCATTCTTTTGAACCTCATTTTACGGATGAGGAAATTGAAGCACAGACAGAATGGACGACTCGCCCCAGGGTCGCATTCTTACTCAGAGGCTGAGTCAGGATTTGAGCCCAGGTGTCTCAGCTCGAAGCACATGCCCCGGCCGCACACCTTTCCAGTTCCGGGGACAGTGTGGCTGAGAAGGAGGCGTGTGGGCTCTGGGCTCGGCTCTGGTGCTGACCAGGTTCTAATGCCTGTCACCGGCCACACAGGAATGCGGACACTTCTGCTGCCCAGCGCCATCTCCAGCCAATATTTCTGTATATCTTTCCGTAATAAATGTGTCTCCTCTGGCTTTAAGTCACAGCTGCCCCACGCTGGCAACCTAGATCCATCACCCACCTTGTGGCCCTGTAGTATTTCATCTTCCTTGGAGCTGAGAGGGTTTTAGCGTTGGGATACGTAGCTCATTTGAATAATAGAAACGGAACGAACAGGCTCCATTTCTTAACCGCTCACCATGGGCTAAGCAATTTGTATATATTCCTACTCATTTACTCTCTATAAAATCTCAGCGAGGGAATTTACTGTTGTCATATTCATTTTACTGACGAGAAAGCTGGAGCAGCTTAGCCAAGGGCACACAGCCAGGAAGTCGCAGGGGTGGGATGAGCACCGAGGTCTGTGTGACTCCAGATCCATGCTCGTTACCTGAAGGCCAAGGTGCCCCCTCTCCAAGGCCGTAGTGACTGGTCCATGACTCGTCCTGCCGGGTCACTGACAGCACCTCTGCGGGTCTCCGAGCTCTGAAGGCTCACAGGCAGCTTCGGACTGTGGTCTCCTTTCTTCCTCCAACAGGAATGCCTCCACGGCTGTGTACGCCTGCTGCAGCCCCGTCCAGGAAACCTATTTCCAGCAGCTGGCGCCGGCGGGGCGGAGCTCCGGCTTCCCGAGTGCGCAGGACAGCACCTTCAGCCTCCCGGGCAAAGCCAAGCAGAAGCTGCTGAAGCACGGGGTGAACTTACTTTGAACCGTGGGTTCATGACCCCAGCAGATGACTCTCACATCGAATCCCAGCAAAGGAAGCTCTGCCTTGTTAAATGGAAAAGTCCCGCTATTTTGTTTTCCTTGGAACAGCCCCTTGTTTTTAGGAATGTAATGATATTTAAGTGTTTGTTGCCCCTTCTTCAGATTGGCGTTGGACGAGGTAGCTCTCCGGGTCAGCAGACCTAGAGCACGTGGTAAAGAACTTGATGATGTGGGCAGCACTGCGGCCAGACTGGGTGCCTTGGTCCTTACACCCAAGGGGCACAGGGCCAGTGAGCCCCCCGTCACACTGAGCCCCGGGCGCCTGACATTTCTTGCTGCTGTTCCACCCCAGCCTTAACTAGGACCACAAAATCCCAGTTTGGCATCTTTTCTAGAACCTGGTTGGCCCTGTCTGGAGTATTTGTCCAGCCCTGTCTCCAGGGGGCCGGTCTGAGGTGTGAGTGCCCAGCCAGGAGGCGGATTTGTCAGCGAGCAGACCAGAGCTCCCACTTCTCAGGTTACCTTGAGGGCAGTCCTTCTGGGAGGGCGGGACGCCTCGTGCAGTGAAGCAGTCAGGGATGCTGAAACCACCTTGTTTGGATCTTCTGGAACTATATTCAAAACGAGCAGCCTGTTCTTCGGCTCACCCGCAGTGGGGGCAGATCTCAATGACGTGGAAGGGAGTCTGGGGTGCCGGGACCGAGAGCTGGGTGATGACAGGCCAGACTGGGCTCCCTGGGTGGAAGTGGGTTGTGCTGCTGGTTCCTCCTGAGTGAGTGTCCCAAACGGGAGTTTCTAAAAGGTTTTGGCGCAAAAGCAGGACTGTGCTTTTCAGCGGTGGCTGCATGAAAGGGCACAGCATTCGTTTGTGTGTTTCTGGGCTGGAGTAGTACTAGAACATCAGTTCTATTACGTTACCGCCTGACATTTTATGATGATATGATGCAGGTCACAGGATGAAAATATTTCGCAAAATCCTAACCAGATGTTTACTGAAGTACCTGAGATTCCATTTGAAAATTGTGATGTTAATAACTTCATGTCAGTGAACCATTATCTCATGTTTCTGACATGGTGTCTTTTTCTTGAAACAAGTTTCTAAGGGCTAAAAATAAAAATAGCCAAAAACACTAATGAGTTCTGAGTAACAGTAACATCTCTAGTGACAAAGTAAGGATGAAGGTATGTATGTACATATGTGTGTATTTCACGTGGTCACGTTTCTCTTTGCCCTGCCTGATCCAGCCTGGCCAGGTGAGGAAGAGCGCATGTCAGAACGGTCCGTGCGAGGGTGGCGCGCTGTTCCAGGGAGCACCAGCTTCAGCGTGGCTGGACCGCACACCAGGCCCATGTCACCCTTTCTGTCACCTCTCTGGGGTCCCTCCTGCCACTGGCTGGCCTAAGAGGTGAGCTTCCCAGATGGAGGAGGACCACACCTCAAGCTAGGAGAAATGTACAGCGTCCTACTTCTCTGCCTGATTCTCCAAGGAAAAGTCCCTTGCAAATCCCGGGGCCAAGCTCTCACGGAACATTCCCGTGACTGCCTTACACAGAATGTGTTCCCTTTCTGTCCTGAGGTATTTTCAAGCATCCACACTTTTTTCCTCTTGCCACTGATGCTCCAGAATTGTGAGATCTCCAAGTCCTGAGTTTGGTGAAATTCTGACCTGTTACATGTTGACACAGGGACAGAACTTGGAGCCCCTGAGCCCATTTTCATCTGTGCCCCCGGTACCTCAGCTAACTACCTGGGCTCAAGGACTCTTCCAAACAAGATCTGCTTCACAAGGAAATCTCCTGCCTGTCTCTGAGCCCTTTCCTGGCTGTCAGGCCATTGGCGGAGCTTAATCTCCTCTGTTTTGCTTTCAGAAACCTCTCTTCCCATCTCATTTCCCAGGGCCACTGCTGAGCCTACAATGTGTGTAATACAAAATGCTTGTTCCTGAGAATCAGTGCTCGAGGCAGCCCGGTGCTTCCCTCTGAGCTGAGTCTCAGCGATCACAGGTATGAGGTCCTGTGATCTCGGGTCCGCACAGCAGAATGTGAGACCTGCATGCGACGGCCATTTTAAAATAAGTCCACAATTTCTTTGCTACAAATTAGGGACCTGATTCTCCCCCTTGAGTGTGGGCTGTACTTAGTGATTCGTTTTTAATGACTCGAATGTGGCCAAAATGACAGTGTGACTTCTGAGAGTAGGTTATGAAACATCACAGCTGCCACCTCTCTCTCAGTTCACCTGTTTTGGGGAGAAGCTGACATCCGGGCAGCCCTATGGAGAAGCCCTCGTGGTGAGGGTCTCCTGCCCACGGCCACGTGAGTGAGCCTTCTTGGAAGCAGGTCCCCCAGCCCGGTTGCCTTCAGAGGACTGCAGCCCCTGCCGACATGTGACTCAACCTCGTAAGAAACAGCCAGAACCATCAAGCCGAACCACTTCTGAACTCCTAGCCCTCAGGAAGTGTGGGAGATAATAAATGTGTGTTGTTTTAAGCCACTCTTGGGGTGATCTGTTACAGCAATAGACAGTACACTCGCAAGCCCACATCTTAGCCCCCGACCAGGTTCCCTGCAGCTTTGGCCCGGGGACCCTTCAGCCTCGGTCCGTATCCAGCCACCAGCACCCACCGGGCCGCACCACTAAGGAAGGAACCGAGCGCTCCCTCTCCTTTCTTCCTGCCAGTTCCAGAGTCCGATCCTTCCCACGGGGGCGAGCCCCACTCCTCCGCACCGGTGCCCCCCAGGGACGGCGGTGTCTGCAGGACGCCCTGGTTTACGGCACACTGCCGCCGCCCATCCAGGACAACTGCCTCCCGCCAGTGAGCGGGGAACACGGGAGGACGGAGAGAAGTGAGAGGCTCTGTGGACCTCAGGGAAAAAGGTCCCATGGTGTGATTAACAGTGGCAATCAATCAGACTCCTGCCGGGAAAGGCGCTCTGGTCCCCGGACGGATGTTAAGCCTAATCAAACTGCCTCCCGCTGGAGGGAGGCATCTGGGCCTATGGCTCTTGTCACCTTGACAGGATAGCCAGTGGGGACTGGCTCTTGGTTGCAGTCGCCCTCTCCTGAGCGTCGAAGCCCCATGGTGGGCCTTTCTCACGTGGCCGAGACGCTCTGCACACTGCCCCAGTTACTGCGTTCCTCACACCCATCCTGCAGGAAGTGGGGTGCGGCTGCTCCCCGCTGAGTGTGCGTCCTCACACCGGACCACAGGCCCCGTGTCGTGGGCCCAGAAGTGGCCCCCAAAGATACCAACCAGGTCCTGTGAGCGTTACGTCGTGTGGTCAGGGTCGCTCAGGTGTGATTAAGGATCTTGAGATGCAGGTCATCCGAGTGCCCTCACAAGTGTGCTTGTCAGAGAGGCAGAAGCAGGTGATTCACGGAAGAGAAGGAGAAGTGAGGACGGAGGCAGAGGTTGAGTGACGCGGCCACAAGATGCAGAAGGGGCAAAGGATGGACTCTACCCCAGAGAGCAGGATTCTGTCAACACACTGACTTAGGCCCAGCGAAACCGATTCTGGACTTTGGCCTCCAGGAGCATGAGCGAACGAGTTCGGTTGTTTTAAGCCACCAGGTTCACAGTAGTTTGTTAGAGCAGCCATGGGAAACTAACGCGCCCACCCTGCAAACTTGATGTGTCTGTCCTTCTGGCCATTCCAAGCCTCTGTCCTTCAACAGTGCGGTGCCACGGAGCGCGGGCCGGGAGCAAGGGCTCGCACCGTGAAGGCCCTTGCGAGGTGGCCGAGACACTGGGCGAAGGGGAGCCTTTAAGCAGGGCAGTGACTCAATTTGGTTCCCATTGGAAACGTCACTGGCTCTCAGATGGGCGAGAAGCAGGGCAGGAGTGGAACCACCAGGAGGCTGCGGCTGTCCAGGTGGGAAGGGTTAGTGGCGCGGAGCAGGGAGGTGACATGACTGAGAGAGATGGGCAGGTTTGGGGACTACTTGGGAGATTGGAAGCGCCTCCCTTGGGGCAGATGGAGGGATGTGCCTGCTTTATGATAGGCACTGTCTCCAGACGGAGGAAGCCACGAGGGAGAGAGGGAGACCCCTACTAATAAGGGGTCCACGGGGGTGAGCAGGGAACCGATGGCTGACGCTCTCGAACTGCGTGCAACGCTAGCATCTGTTCAACCCCTCCCGCCTTACACACACACACCCCCCCTTCACTGTGGATTGTCCTGGGAAAAGAGCAGCGGGAGGGGAAGTACCCTGTCCCCTCCCCCTGGGGAGGGCGGGGTGTAAGGTCCACACTCGGCATGGTAGCTCAGGAAGAACAGGCACACTGGACCTCTTCTCGGTACATCCACTGAATCTGGGAAGCTTACGGTGAAGATTCCAAGGGCTTCAAGGCTGAAAAAGGACACTTCCTCTCTGTTTATTTTCAATGTCTTAACTGGAAACCAGCTGTGTTTCTCTGGGGAACAAAACCCAGAGTGCCTTTTGAATCCTGTCAAGCGCCAAGAAGAGGCCATGTCACGAGAGCCTGAGTGCGCTCGGGTCCAAGCTGAGTGCTAGCCCTCCTCTGCCCTGCCCTCCTACTCGGCGGGGCTGAGGGATCCCCGGGAAGGGCGCGGGGCACGGGGGCGGTGAGACGAGCCCTCTCCCCACTCCATCTCCCGTGTGCTCAGAGGGTGCGTCCTTGCTCTCCAACCAGCCCCAACTGGTTCCTGGGGCAGTGGGAGCACGATCGCAGCTCTACCACTTAGTGCTTTGGAAACTCTCAGTATCTTCTTTAAAATGCAGAGGAAAGGCGACGTACGTAAAAGTGTGGCATGTCGCGGACCCACAGAAAGTGGGGCTCAGTGTCCTGAGAAGGCAAACGGCCTCCCCACGGGGGTCCCTCTGCCCGCCGTGGAGAGAGAGGCCTGAACACATGACCAGAGTTCAAAAGCCTGGGGATGCTGAGCCGTGAGCTAGGACACCTGGCTTCTGTTTCCGGCTCGCCCTCCAGCGGCACCACGGCCTTGTGCTCGCCCACCGCCCCGGGCCTACGTTTTCTCGTGTGGAGTGTGCGTAACTGTGCCAGCACCCACCCCCGCGGGGCCACAAGCATTATGGGATAATAATGTATACAACAGAATCTTCCAGAGGGACAGTGCTGTCTACTCGAGGACGAAACACTCCCACCTTGAATCCGGGGTGGCTAACGCGGCGGAAGTGGGAAACGTGGGGAAGGGTGGGTGATCCGAAGTTAGGACCAACGTGTGTGCCTGGGAAGGAGGCGGAAAGTCAATCAGTCTCTGTGTGTGTTGCCTCCTGCCACCCAATGCTACAGTCTGCTTGAGTATTTTCACTGCCATCTGTCAGCAGCTCTGAAGTATATAGGCTTATTCTCTCCTGTTCCCTGTGTTTACATCTGGTTAGCAAGATCCAGCCGGGGACACACATGTCGCGGGGAGGCGGCTGCCAGGAGGGCATGATGGGTCCTTAAAAACGGCATTTTGTACTTAGCCTCTGCTTCTCATATTTACATTTTAAAAACATGTAAGAAGCACTTCCCACCCACCCACAACTTGCCGTAATCTTATCTTATTCAGACCTCACTTTAAGCCTATGAGAGGAAGCACTGGGCACATTTTCGAGATGAAGCTCACAGAGTGGATTTGGACATTTGGTAGCAACAGACAGAAACCACAACTCAGACTTAAGAGTTAAAAGGGAGTTTATTGGCTCATGTACGGAAAAGTCCAGAGGTAGGGCTGGTTCCAGGCAAAGCTACGTTAGGACTCAGATGACCTCCACAAGATGAGAGACCTGCTCTCCTCTGTGGGTTTCACTCTCAGATTTTCTTACACTGGATCCCCCACTCCCATCCCTCGAAAAGTAGCCTCTCTTTCTCAATGGTCCCAGGAGAGCACTTGGATCATGTGCCCAGCCCTTAGTACCCAGGAGTCTGGAAGGCTCTGGTGACTGGTCAGGTGTGGGTCATGTGCCTAGCCCTGCAGCTGGGGCTGGGTCAGGTCCTGGAAATCCAAGGACTGAGAAAGGGGAATGTGACGGTCTTGCAAGAGGTCCGAGTACTGCTGGAGGAGAGTGTTGAAACAGTGACCATCCCCTAGAGGCCAAGGTTAGGTGGCCTATCCCAGTATCACACAGGGGCACAGCTGAGCCTTGAACCTCCAGCTGGCTGATTTCAAAGGCCTTGCCATTTTTGCTGCTCAGGGCATCGACCCTCAGCTCCAGCTACACATTAGAGTCAGCCCAGGAAATGAGTTGAAACAAATACCGAGACCTGGCCAAAGAACTGAGATGCCTTGGGGGCAGGGTGTGAGCGTCAGTATTTCTCAAAAGCTCCCTGGGTGATTGTACTGTGCAGCCAAAGTCCAGAGCCAGTGGGTGAGGACTACCCTTCTCCTCCCCCCCCACACGCTGCAGGGCACTACTCAATGCTGCAAGGGTGGCTGCTGTCAGCAAAGCAGGACTTAGAACCAGACAATCTAGGCGACTTCGGGGGACGATGAGCAGGTGCCTGGCAGACCTGGGAGGGGACCTTGTCAAACTGAGTCACCGATCCGGCCTTGCAGCCGAGGCAGGCTGCCTCTGGGTGGAAGGCAGGGCTTCCCGTTCGAAGCTGGGCAGGCATGCTGCCTCCCTTCTCTCACCTTGGGCATCCCCGGCTGCAACATGTGAATGACTTTAGCAGTTGCCTAGCTGGCAACACGCGCTTCAGGAGAGCGAGAAATATCGTGGCCCAGCGCGCACGGTGCTCCTCCCTCCCACCTGCTGTGGCAGCCTGGCCAGCTTTGCTATGAAAACACCTGGCAGCCAGGCATCGCCTGGGGCTCCAGGCCACCAGAACTCCCTGTCCTTCTTCTAAGACAAGGGGAAACGTTCAAAACAGAGCCACCAAGGGCCCTGCTTCTTTCTCCCCGAGGTTAGACACAGACCACAGAAAGAAGCCGCAGCTCCCCGGCCGCCTCTACCACCGATCCGGTGGGTTCGTCCATCTCTTCCTCACCCATCCTTCCTCCTCACCTGTTTGTCTGTAACTGCTTAGAACCACTGCTATGTCAGGAAGGGAACCAACCTCGCTGCTTCACGTGCCAGGCACTGTCTCTACAGTGAAGGAAACTGAGGCTCCCAGAGGCTCCATAACTTGCACAAGGTGACGTGGGAGCAAGTTCCTGGCACCGAGTCCCGAATCCTCAGCTCTCCTGAAGCCCGGTCCTTGTTCTTTGTCCAGAGTGACACCTGCAGTTCCAGAACCTTCCATGGACCTGCTCCTTTTCCCCACTCCGTGCCCATTACTGAGAACTACCTCTTGCTTCATTCCCAGTACGTGACGACCATTAGGGGCCAGCCTGTCTCTGTGACACGATCCAGAAACCAAGAGCCTGCAACGAGTGGCCCTCTCGGAGCCTCTGCCCAAGTCCCACGTCACCTCTCCAACAGACCGCTTTACCACTTCACTCTGGTTTTCAGCAAGATCTTTTATTTACCCCCTGCTCCCCAACCGCGTCACGTGAGCACAGGTAGCCAGGGACCTGTGTGGGCTGCTGGCTTTGTAAACGTAGAGCAGTCAGTACGTACAGAAATCATGCACCTCAGTGATTCTTTAATAAGAAACTTAACAAGTAAAAAGACTTCAGGTGTGTTTGACATTTCTGCCCTTTCCTGCATTCTAATCGCTGAAAACTATCTGTGTGGAAATCGTACTCAAATGTAGACACGGTTTCTTTGCACACTTGCTAGTAACTACCTAGTGCGTTTCAGACCGCGTTTACTTCTGACGGTTGTTCCTCCCAGAAGCTGCTGGTTTCCGTTCGGATAGAAACGCTGGACCCAGACGGGGGACAGGCAGTATGTTCCGTACCGCCCCAAGGCTTCATGAACCTGACTCTGCCGTGATACGTTATTCAAAACAGGCGTCTCCAGTGCGACTGGAGGAGACTCCATCACACATCGGCTCACGGGGGCTATTTCTAGACTTAGTGCCTCCAACTGGCCACGTCCTTCACAGGAGACCCAGCGCCGCGACCGCGGGTGCTTTGGGTATGTAGGTCCCCCCAGTGTCCTCACGCGCACACACTGGCTTAGGTGGCCCTCACCACACCCGTGTGCACTGACAGAGACACAAGGCCGACTCTGCCACGATCTCTGAGCCCAGCGTTTGAACACTTATGTGCAGACAAATGGGAAATCATAGGAAACAGAACTCCAAAGCAAAACAGACACTTTGGGCGGATCTACGATTCCAGTTTTGCCAGAGAAAGGCTTTTCCAGAACGTCACTGGATGAGTGAGGTCTTATCCCACCTCGGCGCCCATCAGCCAGCCTGGTGGTCTGAACGCTCATCACCTTGGACTCCAGACAGCTCGAATGGGGAATTCTCCAGGCCCGGCTTGGCAGTAGGGCTTCTGTAGGCAGTGAGGTAATCGAATCACATGTTCAGCTGCTGAACCGAGGGAGCCCCAGCTTGGCTCTCGAAGACACCAGCCTCAGCTCTGTCGGAAAGCAACGTCTACAGAAAAGCCTCCACTGCCACCAGCCCGATGCTCTTGCCATCAGGGACCCGACTGGGTTCAGGGTGAGGTGAGCAATGGTGAGTCTGCCTCGCCCTGACTGGGCCACCCTGCTGAGGAAGCCAGCAGGGGACAGCTGGGGATGCGGACCGCGGGCTCCCCCCACCCGGGCGTCTGAGGCCTAGGGTAACCGTGACAGCAGCAGAGGCCACGTCCTCCAGCTCTCTGATCTGCAGTGTTTTGTTTTGTTTTTGTTTTTTTCTTTTAAGATGACAGGAAGATTTACGTCATTACATCCAGACAAGTAACCATTTGGCGACCCTATTTCAGAGCACTGACGAAACCAGGTAGCAGCGTGACACAGACGACAGGGACCCCGAGCCTCTGGTCACAGAGCAAAGTAATGCGCTTTTAGGCAGAAAGGAATCGCAGAAGCAAATGATTGGAAGGGAAAAAAAATCTAAGGAAATACAAGCTGAAAATTTCCTCCTTTCAATTACCGAAGGAAAGAGGGACCCAACACGACCTAAAAACCAAATCCCAAATGAGAGCATTCTGTCGAGGCATGGAATTGGAACAGGGGCAGGGGCCGGGCCGCACCCGTCTGCCCGGGCGGACCGCGGCCACTCTCGGCGACTGCAGCACGACCAATGTTCTCATCGTCCCGGGGCAAAGATGAAATCCAGGGCCTGCCGTTCGGCCGCTGCGACGTTGGGATGCCACAGATCCACCATGAAAACCACCCGTGGGCCGTCCTCCGCCGAACCTGGGGGAGGGCGGCGAGAGAGGAGAGGTTCAAACCGCCCGGAGCCAGGACCCGGGCAGAGCCAGACCCACGCGGTCAGCTTTCAGGCAGGGACCCCCGCTGACCCCGGCACAGATCGCAAGCTCTCCTTCTCTCAGATCAGCAACGTTATCAGAAGACCCCAGAAGGCTGTGAGCAGAATGCACGCAAGGAAACGGGCAGAGGGAGGGAAGGGCGAAAACGTGGTAGGTGGAACGCGGAGGATTTTCAGGGCAGGGAGGTTACTCCGTGCGATCCTGTCATGGTGGACGCGTGACATCACACGTTTGTCCAGACCCACAGAGTGTACAACAGCAAGAGTGAACCTTCATGTAAACTACGGACCTGAGTTACTGATGTGTCAAAATTGGCGCGGCCATTGTAACCAGCGTGCTCCACTATTACAAGGTGCTAAGAGATGGGAAATTTATGGGGGTCACGGCAGGGAGCACACTCTGTACTTCCTGCTCAGTTTTTCTGGGAACCAAAAACTGCTCTAAAAAGAAAGTTTAAAGATACATGTAAATATATATATTTATATTTTTAAAGGCGGCCACGGGGCACACAGACACTCACCTTCATGGAACGCGGCGTGCAGGAAAGAATCATCGAAGAGGAGGCAGCGGCCTTCTGCCCAGCACTGGGGCTCCCCGCCCACCACCAGCTCACAGCCACTCGGAGTTTTCAGACCTGGGGGCAAAGCAGAGAAAAGAAAATGAAGGCAGGCAAGGCCAGGGACGCCGGAAGTCGGGAGTGGCAGGCTTTGGAGGGAGCTCTCGACCTCCAAAGCCCCGACCCTGCGCCTCACCCCTCGGGAGCCCCGCTTGGTGGGTGGGTGGAGGCAGTCCGTTAGGACAGGTGCAGGCCATGCACCTGCACCCTCACTGTGCTCCCTGGAGAAACTCATTCCTCTGGCGGCTTAATCTGTTCTGGGCCAGGGACTACTCTGATTAAAGCACGGACCAAGGTTTGCGCTCCATGTGTGAGACTCCTGAAGCCCAGTCGTGGGGCCCCGGAAACCGAGGGAGGCCAGGTTCAGAACCCTGCCTCCCAATAGGCAAAGGCTGCTTCCGTCGAGATTAAAGACTCGGAGACTCACACAGTGCCCTCCTCTTTAGGGTCCAACGTTTAAATCCACTGTGAGGCCTGAGGATGGCATGTTCACAGTCCAAGTTTCCCCAGCCTCATTCTGGGAAAATGGTGACACCCCTAAAGAAACACCTGAGCTTTCAGAGGAAACGGACTGCCACCGTCGTAGGGAGCCATGTGTTCAAAATGCAGGTGGGGGACCCGAGCTCGGGTATATAACCCCGGAAAGGGGGGTCTTCTTCAAACGCTGCCGTGCATGCACTTTCACACCCCCATTTCCAACTCAAGGGTCTGAAGGAACGCTTGGCCCCTGGCACTACCTGGTCATCTGTGGATGAAGGCACCGGTACAGCCACCTAACTGACTCAGAGGAGGCTGGGTAGGCCCTGAGCCGGGAGGAAGTGGGCCCTGCAAGAGGGCCTGGGATCATGGCGTTCTGTCTGTCTTCAGTGACCCACCCTGACAATCACGACCCTGGGCCAGTCAGCATCCCCGCTCTGATTTAATGTCCCTACGACACACATGAAACACCGTACTCGAGGATTTAACACAGCCTCTGAACCAGAAGTGGATGGCGCCAGGAGGCACATATGGAGTAAGAATTCAAACAAAGAGGCCACGTGGAGCAATGGGCAGGAGAGAGGACTTCAGGTCAGACGACCACCCTTACGTGCTGGGTGACTCTGAGCAAGTCACTCAACCTCTCTGAGCTATAGCCTCCTCATCTGTAAAGAGAGGCCATGAGCACACTTGCCTTCCAGGCTGTGTGACCACTGTCCTTGCTACCAATCACTGAAGACTTACTGTGAGCAGGTTTGTGTTAAATAAACACTTTACGGACATCACTTCACACACTTTCCAGATGGAGCAACTGAGCTTCAGAGAAGTTAAGTGACCTGCTGGAAGTCACTATTTAGTCCTGGCTCCATGGAACAGGCTCTTACAACACTGGACAGTAGGATACAAACGCTAGTTGTTACATCGGTAGCAGTGGGGCTAAGTGGTTGTCAGCTTCCCTGTAGTTAACATGTTTCAACTATCAAATCAGCGGACACTGTCCCTTCTGCCTCTGGAGCCAGGATCTCCCACCACTGTTAGCAACTGCTGGGGGAGGTTAGGGCTGTAAAGGAGCTCCGCCTGCCGCTCACTGGCCTGGATGGAGAGAGCCCCACACACCACATCTTTCCATGCGTGCCCTCACCACTTGGTTCAGTGGAGAAGGCCTTTAGGGATAGGTGGTTCTCTGCAGGGAGAGAACACCCCAGGATTCCAAAAAGAAGCTCCCCTTTTTCTGGGCCACGAAATGATTCATCACCACCCCAATGGCACAACAGAAAAACGGCCTGGCTTGCCGGCTTCCCAGCCCCTGCTCACCCGCCTCCGCCTCCCCTCACTGCGCCCCAGCCTTCCAGCGGCCCACCATCCCCGCCTACTGCCATAAACCAGCCTGGCTGGCAGATATGATCAACACTCGCCCAAACAGAGCATTCGGGCGGCTCCTGGGGACAGACAGGCCCCACGCATGGCCTCGGCCAGTCCCATATCCCCAGGCCCCCTCTGGCTTAGGGCTCACTGCTTTGTCCCCAATGCCCATGGACAGAGGCGCAAGACGGGTGGAGAAAGGGCTCTGTCCACCACTTCAGGAGGCTGGCGGCTGGCACTCAGGGTGGGCAAGGCAGACAGGAGCTGACCAGCTTGTATCACCCAGCCGGACGGCCGAGAAAACCAACAATACACTCATGAAAGGAAAATGAGAGCCTAACGGGCTTTTGTAGCGAGAATCTGGATACGCTCACACACTTTCATCTACCCTTTCCTGAGGGTCTGCCACTGGACCGGTATCTGCCTCCTGGCTAACACCTGCCTCATTAGTTTCAGAGGTTGTTCCCTGGAGGTTCGTAACAGTGGGTGGGGACCTCGCAGCCCCGTACAGGATGCTGGGTGACGGCTGGGCCGCATGGATGGGGTGCTGAGCGATGCCACCTCTAGCGGAAGCTCGGAGCAGGCTCGGCAAACGTATGCCATCCGGAGGCGCTGACGGCTGAAGAGCGGCGGCTGGGACGACGCCCCCGGCCCCCACTCAAGACGGAAGGCGGAAAGGGAGGCTGCGGGGCACTTCAAGGACACAGTTCTGGAATGCAGGTGCCTCCCCACGTCTGCCAGGTAACTGGTGGAGGTGTGGCTGCTGGCACGTACCAGGCCCTTCCTGCCTCTGACCTCATTCTCTGGACACCCCCTATGTCAACACACGAGGTCACGTGAGTCTCACACCCCTCTCTTTCCTTCCTGGGTGGAAGGACAGAGGAGAGGAGGAAACGGAGCAAACCCAACCCTGGCGCTCACCCTTGTCATGGGGACAGCCCACGCCTAGTGGGACGCCTTCCAACACCGCCTGCTGTCCAGGGTGACACGGATGACCCAGTTTTTCTGGTGGCAAGTGACTCTCTGGGCTGGGAGGGGAATGACGGGTCATAAAGAGGCCCATGTGGGCACGTTACACACACACACACACACACACACACACACACATACACAACAGGCATGAACACCCAGGAGGCAGGTCCACCAGCCCTTCCTACTCAACACACCTGCCCGGAATTCTACCACACCCAGCTCAAGTGCCCTTCCCTACACGTCCTTCTGAAGCTTTTAGAAAACTTACAAGGGAAACCTTTAAAAAGAATAGCATTGCTCCCCGACGCCCACAGCCTGGCAGGGAGGCCCCCTGCGGTTTGCTCCCACTGAGCTGGTCAAGCTCAGCCCCACCAGCGGGCTCCCCAGCTAGCCCAGATACGGCGCCCCAGCCCCAGGGGAAGCCTCCTGCTTTGCTCCACCCCGGCGGTCCCAGCGGTCCTGCAGGGTCAGACCCCCTTCCCGGAGCAGCCCACAGGCAGCCCCTGCGTCCCCTGAGCTCAGAGTGTGCCCTGGTGCCTCACACAGAGATTTTATTACAATAATCATCACTAAGACGATCATCTCATTTCTTAGATCAACCAGAGCCCCCTTTAACTGACTGCCCTCTACCTGCCAAGCACTTCACACACAGGACATACTTCTAATCTTCCAAACAGCCCTCCAGGTAGGTGTTACGCCCATTTCAGAGAGGAGAATTTGGAGGCTCAGTTTCAGAGCCTGCCCAGGGTCACCCGGCAAACGGGGCTAAGCCGGGATCTGAGTCCAGGTATGTTTGCTTCCAGAGTCTGTGCATTTTCCACTGTTTCCCAGGGGAAGGGACTATGTCTTATGGGTCATTTTTCACACTGCCCGACACAGTGTTTGATCATAAAAGCTACTAGCTACGATTTATCGAATGCCATCGCATGCCAGGAGCCGTGTCAAGTAGCCATGGCAGATATGACTTCATTGAAAGCTCTCAACATTCCTGTGAGTAAGTACTATCTCCTCATTTTACAGATGTGGAAACTGAGGCCCAGAGAGACGTGGTTATTTCCCAAAGTCTCACAGCCAGCCACGAAGCCAGGCCACTCCCTCCAGAGCCCCTACCCTGTCCTGCTTTTACTCTTGAAATACTCAAAACGATGTCAATTGCTCGAATCTAGTTCCTTCTGTTTTTTTAAAGCAGTGAAGCCCTCTGTCCAGTCCCCACAGAGACAGTGGGAGAAGCAGAGGGCTCTGGGTGAAGAGGGGCTGGAGGGCCCGGGGCATCGGGCTCAGGTCCCCCAGGCAGCCCCGAGGCTGCCCTGTGGACCATGGTTATGAACCCCCTTCTCCAGGCTATACTGGGGCTCCTCCGTGCGCCTCTCGTCCCTCCAACACAAAGCCGGGGCGGACTTCCAAAGCGGGACCTTGCTCAGGCTCTCACAGCTCCTCTAGTCTGGGATGCTAACCAGTGGTGCCACTGCCCTGGTAACCAATATGTTATCATGACTCACTAGGAAGGAGGCATTCTGGAGAACTAACATCCCTCTTCACCGAGTAGTTTTTGAGCCTGCTTTTATCAAGTACTCCCTATCAGGCTCTGCTTGAACAAATGCTTCACGACGCGCGTTATCACACCAGAGCCTCGACATAACTCTGTAAAAGATGATCTTTTTATAATACCTCCACTTCCCAAATGAGGAAGCTGAGGCCCAGAGAGGTGGACTGACTTGCCCAAAGTAACACAGCCAGCTCATGGTGGGGTGAGGACGCAAACACGGGCAATCTGACTCCAGACCCTGTTCTCAAAACCACTGCTACACACACTAAGCGTATGACCAACCTCCCTAGAAGGCGAATAAAATCAACTTCACACAAAGCGTCACTTCGTCCTTGGAGATTCGGAAGGCACTTGGGTATCGCCCAGAGCCCTCTGCTTCTCTCGCTCTCTCTGTGGGGACTGGACAGAGGGCTTCACTGCTTTAAAACCACCCCAATAGCCTCTGGCTCTAGAACTACTCTGTCCAATACAGTAGCCAAGTGTCATATTTTAAAATTTGGATTCAAGTAAAAATTGAGCTTAGTTGCACTGGCCACATTTCAGGCACTCAAGTTACATGCAGCTGGTGGTTCCTGCACTGGACAGCGTAGATGGAGACCATTCCCATCTCGGCAGACAGTTCCTGTGGACAGAGTTCCTGTCACAAGTTAGGCTTATACTGACCGCACGTTTCTTTTTCGACTCAGTTCTCTGCAGCCAACACTGCTCACACGTGACCCATCCATCTTTGATCAGGCTACAGTGAGGCATGTGAAAACGCCCAATCCTGGCCACTGACTACAGCTCGTGGTGTCTGGACTCCCGGCCGGCAGACGGGCTGGCATGTATCTACTAGAACAGCGCGTGCCGGGAGGCCCTGTCCCCGCCACGTACCTAAATGGCAGCGGAGGCGGATGTTCGTGGGTCCGTAGTGCTCCGTTATCACGGTGCCAGGGCTCAGCACGGAGATGCACGCGTTCCCAAAAACATTGTTCCCAATACAGGTCCGAAGGCTTCCAAGCAAGCGGTACGTCCGTGGGCACTTCCTGCAGTTCCGGGGGACGCAGACCCCCTGATTGACCAAGTAAAAGGTGACCCACTCCCCACTGGGGGTGCTGTTCATTTTCCAGCCCTGTGGGAGGCTGCAGTTCGAAAAAGCTTTGTACAGGGCCTCAAACTCGCACAGGATGGTCTGGAAGTTGCGCTCCAGCAGCTCCACATCGTGCTTCTGCGCGTCCCGGGCGAAGTAGGGCGAGGTGGGGAGGTCGGGCAGGAAGAAGACCTCGGGCTTCTGGATGGAGGGCCGGCTGCTGAGGTAGCGGCCCTGCTCGCGGATGCCCTTGTGGATGCGGCCCATGCCGGACCAGGAGTAGCGCTTGGCGTACTCCTGCAGGTTGTGGTAGAGCTTCTGGTTGAGACCCTCACTGTGGCTGCAGCGCACGCACTCGGGGGACTGGCAGTACACGAACCCGTTCTGCAGCCCCGTGGCGTCGGGGCCCTGCATCAGGGCGTTGACCGAGACGTAGGGCCGGGGCTGCTCCCTGCCCACGTGGTAACAGTACCACACGAACAGGACCAGCAGGCAGGCCACGGTGACCGCGGCCGTGGTGTCGCAGTCCCGCACGGACTGCATGCCGGTGGCGATGCAGTCCCTCAGGCCGTCCAGCGACCAGCTCCAGGCCACCAGCCACTCGAGCGACATTTTGGGGGAGCTGTTGGGGATCCGAAGCGAGGTCAGCTGGTCAGTCCTCGGGAGTCCCGAGGGCATGCATACCATGCGGGTCAGCGTAGGGGGTGAGGGGCGGCTGGGGCAGGCGGAGGCATGGCTGCCACGGTTCCTCGGGTCCTGCCAAGGGCAGCATGGACAGACATCTGTGCCCAGCCCCCCGCTCCTGACAAAAGTCACTGCGGGTGGGGGCAAAGGAGCAGCTTTAGGTCACGTCGGCAAGTGGGGCTGGTCACCGTGAAATGACTTTTTTAGGCAGTCCAAACCTGAGATGAAAAAAATAATAATAAACCGGCATAAATTTTTACCCCTGGAAAAGTCCTCAAGTGAAACGCAAAGCCCCAGCTCGTTTTGTCAGGTCTCTGTTGGAAGGGGACACGCTTCTCAATCCTGTACTTTCTCCTTCCATTTTATCACCACCCCCTTTCCCGAAAGGCCAGTAGTGTTTAATCTGCATCAAGTACTGTTTGATCATTACAGTAGTCCCATCTGTTCTGTGTCATCCTTAGGAGGTGCTGTGATCCCCATTTTATGGATGAGGAAACTGAGGCTCAGAGAGGTCCTATAACTCACCCCAGTTCATGCAGCCGGGGCAGGGACACAGAGCCCATCTCACTTCAAAGCCGTATCTATCCATTTTGCTATGCTCTTGCATAGTAGGTATGTAATAAATGCTTATTCTCCTTAAATCTCTGTACCTTTTATTAAAGAGAAATCTGGATTCAAAAGCATCTTACAAATGGTAAAGGAATTTGGAACTGCATATTCTCCATTTTACTTGCTCTTTTCATAGCACTTCATCATTCTTATTTAATCTCTCTTGCCCTTCTGACATAGGTTGGGCTTAAATCAAGCTGGAAAAGGAAGTGGGCTGCCCGGGGTCACATCTGTGGCGGACACCAGGCATTTTCTGTCTACTCGCTTGGGAGGCTATCTACTGGCCTCACCCATGAGATTATGAAAGTGAAATGATGGATAGAATGAAAATAGAAGCCCTTTCCGGTCTGTCTCCAAAACACACAGAAGTGCTGTGCTTTGCCACGTATCCTGCCGATGGTTTGGGCCAGTGTCCGGCATGTTGATTATCCTAACAACCTAAAAGATGATCGAAGCCCAGCTGTCTCATTGCCTGTGTCTATAGAACCCCGGCTGTGTTTCCCAGGTGAAACTCTCTGTCCATCCTGCTCTAATTGGATGAAAACAGCCAGGTCCATGTTCGACTACATGTGTAATACATTCCCTCACCTCGAGGAGCAGAATAATTCAGAAATTTCGCTTGGTACCATGCTCTCCCTTGTCTCACAGGAATGTGAGAAGGCAACTAACAAAAACAGGAAAGCTGTACCCTCCCCCTTCTCCGGGGACTAAATTTGGCCCCAACATTCTTGCAACGTAGCAGAGACGTTAAGAACCCAAACTGGGGGCTTCCCTGGTGGCGCAGTGGTTGAGAGTCCGCCTGCCGATGCAGGGGACGCGGGTTCGTGCCCCGGTCCGGGAAGATCCCACATGCCGCAGAGCGGCTGGGCCCCTGAGCCATGGCCGCTGAGCCTGCGCGTCCGGAGCCTGTGCTCTGCAAAGGGAGAGGCCACAACAGTGAGAGGCCCGCGTACCACCAAAAAAAAAAAAAAAAAAAAAAAGAACCCAAACTGGGCAGGTCACTCCCCTCTCGAAGTCTCAGTTTGCCCGTCTGTTAAGACGGGGTAACGCTCCTCTCATTGGATCAAGGGGAATGATGGGTTGAAAGCGCTGATGATCACATCATGGTGACAGCTCAGAATGTGCTAGTGACCGCTGTGACATGTGGATTCCCATCTCTAGTAGCCAGCGAACCACAGGTGGGCCATCAGGGAAAGGTATCTCAGGTCTGAGAATTCCAACAGCCAAAGGTAAACTCTTGTTGCCACACATCTCAAGGAATCTCTTGGGGGGGGGGGCGGGTCCCCAGACGTGCAAAGCTATTAAAATTAAAGGGAAACCTTAGATTGTCCTTAACTCCCTACTTATATCTTCCCAGCTCAGGTTGAATAAAGAACCACTTGACTGTAATATTCAGTCAGAAACGCATATGCTGAAATATTCACGGACATTTTTATGTTTCTAGGAAAAATACAAGAGTTGGGAGGTTAGAAGCTAAATTTTTTCCTCATACGTTCTCCATGTCTTCACAGATTTGGGAGAAGAGGGAAAGGCTGGGCCCCCTGGATGGAAACGGGCCCCCTCCCCCACTCACCCCGGGGCCCGGGTTCTCGACTAGTCCTCCCATAACTGGCAGCTGTTTCCTCTTGAGGAAAAGGGAAGGAAAATCATGACAAAAGGTATTTTGTTTGCAAGCCATCTGCCAAACAGAACCCCAGGATTCTGGAAATTCAGTGTGAAACTAACATCTGTATGATAACAAGCACTTTTACTAAAAGGATTTCCCCCACCACTGAGCTGAAGCCCTAACTGGAACTTTGAAAACCCAGTCTCTCGGGAAGAGAGGTTTCTCTTAAATGTTCTAAGAGTGACACGATGATCAGTTAACAAACACCTGTTAAGTTTCAGTTCCCATCAGCCCTGCTTGAAGTTTAAGTCAATCAAAATGAAGACGCGGAGTACCGGGTAGATGTCGAGGGAAACTCTCCATTGGACAGTCACACCACTTACCCTCTCCCCAGGGAAGCCTCATTCTGTACAACACCGGCCATGAACGCTCCCTAAGCTGAGCTATAATCAAAACGCAGAAGATCCTCAGGCCCTGGACCCCAGCTTCAGACCCTGCTCACAAGATCACAAACAGCACTGAGAGCTCAAGTAAGGACTTCTCACATCTGCCACTTACTCTTACCCAAACTACGCTGGCAGGACCCTGAGACCGGAGGTGGATTAACAAGCTCACAGCTGAAACGTGACACTAAATTAAACCTTTACCTTTACAGGGTGATTGCCAGTTTATCAAGTACTGGTTCAAACATCTGCCCCTCATAGACCCCAGCTCTGCAGCTGCGAGGGCATGAATTCCACCCCCCCCCACTCCCCCCTACCCCACCAGCTCTTGTCTCTGTGACCACAGTAACTTCCAGCTTCCTTTACACATCTGTTTCCATTTCTTGTCCTCATCAGGGATGCGGACACCTCATTGCAGTTCTGCACTTTAATAATACGCAACTCCAGATCTTCAAAGTCAGCCAGCTCTGGGGAATAGGGTCCGAATTCATGGCCACTTTTTGGTGAGCAAGTCCAATCAAATATAACTTCTGATACAATGAACACCTAGGGAGAGAGACACTCGGCTCAAACCTGGCTAATCCGGTTCACATTACCAGTCCGAGAGGCTGCCCAGTGCCAGAGAGCTTCTGCTCACTCTCAGGGTACCCTAGAAGCCCCCCAAGGAGCAGGGCAAGGAGTGTGATGCATGCACCCAGGAGCTTGAGAGCTGCCCTGGGGCCAGCCCTCTGCTGCGGGGAACCGGAGACCTCTCCTTCTCACTTTCTTGTCCAGCTTTTTCAGTATCCACCCACTCAGGAGAGTGGGGGGAAAAGGGGAGTGCACAGAGTGGCTCATGGAACAGGGGAGGAGGGTCACCACGGGAAATAAGGGAAATGGGTGATGCACAGGGATGGGGGGAGGGGAAGAGCAACAAGAGAAGGGACCAAGGAGGATGGTGACCGAGAAGGTGATGGTGATGGGGCATGTTAACACGATGAACAGAGTCGCGAGGGAGCAAGGGGACAAGGAGGGTGATGCCCGGCCCGGGCCGCGTACACTGCCAAGGCGGCGGCGCTCAGCACGTAGCGAGCGCTGGGCGGCGGGGGCCCCTCGTACGGGCCGAGATGCGGGGCGCTGAGCACCCTCCGCGGCCGCGCCGCCGGGCGTGGGGACCGAGGGCCTGCAGCCGCCCGGCCCCCGCCTCCTCCCCCTCTCTCAGGGTCGGTCCCGTTGAGCCGCCGTCCTGCCCCGCAGCCCCCGGAGAAGCCGCTTACCTGCTCGGCCTGAGGGGCGGGGCCGAGACCCCCAGCGGCCAGCGGCGCTACTCGCACGCGGGGTGACCCGGGGCCAGGATCGCGCCGCCCGCTCGCGTGGCTTTTGCGGGCGCGGCCGTGGGCCCGAGCGGGGAGACGCATTGCCCGCCCAGTCCCAGGGCGCGCGCAGGCGGGCGGGCGTTGGGTAGTTCATGAAGTCCGGCGGGCGTTAATTCACCCGCTCCTGGTTCTGCCTCTGTGCCTCTGTCTGTTCTCCCTCCCTTGGTCTCTCTCTTTTCTCTGGTTCTCCCTCCTACATTTCCTCCTTTCCTTCTCTTTCACTTTCCCTCCCTTTTCTTTCCTCCCTCACTTCCTCTTGCCCTGACACCCTGTTTATTGATTCATTCATCTACTTGAGGCCTCGTAGGCACTTCGAATGAAACCGCAAATCAAACAGGATCCTTAAGTTTCATGGAAGAAAAACTCATTCGCTTGATACAAATGATTATTGGGCAACCTCTCTGGGGCTGGCCCTGCGCTTTCTGGCGAGCAGTCCAGACGTGGCCCCTGCCCGCAGGGAGTCACCGGCTAGCCAGGAGTAGGCCGTGCCCAAGTAATCACAGGTACACATCTACAGTCACCTACCAGGCAGAGTGGTTACCAAGAGAAAGGACAGGACAGGATGAGAATGTGTAACAGGGGGGCCTAATGCGGGGTTGGAGTCTCCAGGGAGGCCTCTCTGAGCAAGTGATGTTCGAACGAAGGCTTGTGGGAGACAAATAACAGGGGCCATGGGTCGTGTTGTGGGCTCCGGGGGAACTATGCATGAGTGGGTTTTGGGAACACGGAGTGGGAGGACCAGCCCACAGTCCATCCGTTCTGTCCCAGAATCCACCTTGCCCCTTCGCAGACCCCACCTCCCACCACCCCCACACCCACACCCAGAACCTACCTCTATCGTGTCCCAGAACCCACCTTGCCCCTTCCCAGAATCCACCTCTCACCCCCCCGACCCAGAATCCACCTCTCCCTGATCCAGAACCCACCTCGTCCCTGTCCCAGAACTCACCTCTTCCATGCCCCAGAATCCACCTCACCTTTGTCCCAGAGCCTACCTCTAGGATGTCCCAGAATCCACCTTGTCTCTCTCAGAAACCACCTCTACCATCTCTATTATTGCTCAGAATCCACATCTACTGTGGCCCAGAATCTACCTTTACCATGTCTTAAAATCCACTTCATCCCTGTCATCTCCCCCCTTTTCTAAGTCCAAAGGAGGAAGAACTTTTCTTTTTTTCTCTTTTATTCCGGATGCATACATTGGGAAACCATAAAATGCATATGGATTTGCTCCAAGTGTGGGTAATCGACACAGGCATCAGATTTAGAAACATTAAACATGTTGTATCTTTTCACTGCCAGCCTCGGAATGGTTGAGCCTGGGTAGGGTGGAGAAGATGGGAGGGTATTTGGTGCATCTCACATTCAGAAAGTTGCTCAAATTTAGACATCTCCAAAGACACATATGCTCAGTCACTGCATCACACTGACAGGGATGAAAAAGAAAAATATTCTTCATACAGTTGTAAATGTGTGTTCCATTGCCGGACCACACCATCTGTAGTACATTATGAATTAATATTGTCTATAAATCTTGTAATTATCTTTGACCAGTGCAATTATATCGCTCTGTATTTGTTAAGAGCATTTATTTGTTCAATGGCAAAATTACCATACACACATTTTGCTAACCCTGCTTGCCATTCTTTCCTCTGGTGGACCCTGGGAGGTGAATTCCCCCCAGAAAAGGGTATCTGGGCCTTCCAGAGGGGGCTTTTGGGTGAAAGCTCATGATAAATGTTCATTGTGCTAATGGAGTAGTTGAGATAAGGGCCAAGTGCTTATAAATTGCCTGGCTTCAGCTTGGCTGTTACCCGCGTCCTCCTCCTCTCCCCGCTGTCTCTAGGGCAGTCATTCCCGACTCACTCTGAGGCTGCACAGCCTATCATTACGCCATCTCGTACACTCGTGGGGTCCACCCAACTCCCTCCTCCTACAGATGGAGTCACTAGGGGTCCAGAGAGAAAACATGCCCTGCTCAATCAAGGTCACAGCAAGTCAGAAGGGGAATGTGTAAACCCTCGACAAAATACTTGTTTGGTGGGTGAAAGAAACTGGTATAGTCACTTTATAGAGCAATTTGGTAGTATTTGCTAAAATAACAACAACAAAAAATCTGTTTCTCCTAAGAACCAATAATTTCACTACTCTATATCTGCCCTAGAGAAATTCTAGGGTAGATAAATAGTAACATCTTGTTATATAATACTGGGCAGCTATTAAAAAGGAAGAGCTAGATGTATGTACAACAATATAAAGCTCCTGAACAAATGATAAAGCAAAAAAAAAAAAAAAAAAAGCAGAATTCTACATGCAGTATAATTTCATTTACATAATATGCACATATACACTAAATGTTACTCTATGGTTTCTGTGGATGTATACACATATTTATGTAAAAGCAGGAGAAAAGCACTGGCAGAATACCCTAGTATGTCCTCCTTTTTAAAACTTAAAGTAATACAATGTTTGTAAATATAAAGACTATCCCTCAGAGAAAGCAACTTAGAGGGACGTCAAGAAGGAATGAGAATTGGACACAGTGGACAAAAGGAATTCCAGCATTTTCTGTAATGTTTTCACTTCATTTAATATTTTCAAAAGGATTTAAATGCTCCTGGAACAAAAAGCAAAAAGGACAAATGACTTATTAGGACTACCCTTCTTCCCTATCCCTCAACCACCCAGTTCCCTTTCCTTGAGAAAATCATTATAACCAATTTCTTACCCATTTTTCCAGGAAAATGCTATGCATTTGCAAATATACAGAAGTATTTTAACTTTAAAAAGAGGAAAAGACACGGATGGTCACTCTCACCACACCTACCCAACATTGTACTGGGCCTTCTCACCAGTGCAATAAGGCAAGAAAAAGAAATAGGAGGCATTTGGAAGAGTAATTGAAAAAAAAAATTCATAGTAGCAACAAAACAAAACTGTAAAGAACTCAGGAATGAATTTAACTAAAATGGGAAAGACGGGGGGAAAAAAGTGAAATAAAATATTGAAGGGCACAGAATAAATTGTGAATAATGACAATGTATGCAAAAACTCCCAAAGAGACAACATCATAAAAATGTCAGTTTCCCCAACTGACCTATAAAATTTAAATCAATTTTTATGACAGTCCCAATGTTTTTCATGCAACGAGATAAACTGATCTTAAAATTTATAGAGAAAAGCAAAGGGCCAAGAAAGCTAAAGACAAAATAAAATTATCTAATAAAAACGAGCCAAGGATAAGAGCAGGCAAGTCACACAAGAGGAAACACAAATGGCCAGTAAACAACTAGGAAGGTGCCGTGCCCATTGCTCATCATGGAAAGGCAAACTAAAACCACAGTGAGATGCTGTTTTGCTTTCATCCTCTTGGCAAAAATGGAAAGGCCAGTTGACGCCAAGTATTGGTAAGGCTGTGGAGCAACAGGTGCTCTTGTACACTGCTGGTGGAGTGTAAATTTGCACAACTACTTTGGCCCTCTTTTGTAAAGTTTGAAGGTGTGCGCACCCCCCAATCCTGCCATGCTACTTCCTGGTATATGCTCCAGGGCACTGATTTTCAAACTGGGGGGTCCACTGATGGTTGTAGAATTGACAGAGTGAGTCATGACCACGATTTGCAACAACGAAATAGACAACAATCAATCAAAAATTACAAAGAGTGTTTCTGAAAGTGTCCTAAGAGTACTGTGTGTTTGTGTTGCACTGGGTCCTAGTGTAAAATGCATTTCTGATAGTGGGTGGCAGTCAGGTCAATTTGAAAGCCTTTGCCCTAGAGAAGTTTGCAGAGTGCGACGCATACAAGGATATACATCGCAACATTTCGTGAAAAATTGGAGGCAACAAACATTATCAAGAGGAAAATGCACCCATAAATTCATACAAAGGAATATGATATAGCAGGTAAAGTGCTTGAGACAGAGCTAAATGTTTCAACATAGATAAATCTCCAAAATATAATGTCGAGCTGGAAAAGGAAACAACAGATTGGTATTATAGCATAATATTGATATTAAGTGTGAACTCATGCAAAGAATACAATATGCTGTTTGGGGAATATGTATGTAATATTATATGTTACATATGTGTACATATACACATATATACATTCAGGAAAAATGCATATATTAATATATGTATTAATAGTAAAAATCTTGCATGGGGACAATTAACGCAAATTCAGGAGAGTGGTTATTTCTAGGGAGGGAGCATACAGGAGAGGGAGTAGGATTGGGGAAGGGTACGTGGTGGGGGGGGGCTTCAACAATATTTTAAATATTTTATTCCTTTCAAAAACCAAAGCAACAAAGCAAAATGTTAAGTTTGCAAAGGAAAGTGGTAGGTACATAAATGTTTGTCCTGTTATCCCTATGAATGTTTGAACTATTACACAATTATAAATTATAAGGAGGCAATTTTTTTTTTTTTTTTTTTTTTTGCGGTACGCGGGCCTCTCACTGTTGTGGCCTCTCCCGTTGCGGAGCACAGGCTCCGGACATGCAGGCTCAGTGGCCATGGCTCACGGGCCCAGCCGCTCCGCGTCATGTTGGATCTTCCCGGACCGGGGCACAAACCCGTGTCCCCTGCATCGGCAGGCGGACCGTCAACCACTGCGCCACCAGGGAAGCCCAAGGAGGCAATTTGATTAGGTAAAATGAACTTTGTTTTTAAAGGTCTGGGTTACAGGTTTCCAATATGACTTGAGCTACTTGGAGATTTTCCAGAACAGCTGCTTCAACTGTGTTCCAACTTTGAGGTTCCTAGTAGCCCTGGTAGGGGCAACAAGAGAAAGGGGATGAAGATAGTGGGGTGACAGGCACACTCCCAGGGTCTCTTAGTTGCTTGCCTCTGAGCAGCTGAGTTTTCATTGGCTTCTGTACTTGTATTTTAGTTCCTAAAACTAAAATAAGTTTGTATACCATTGCCCTAGGCTACCCCAAATAAAAACTAGGAAGCTTTGGGGGGAGTGGGGGAGGGAAGAATTGGGAGTTTGGGATTAGCAGATGCAAACTATTACATTTAGGATGGAGAAACAACAAGGTCCTACTGTATAGCACAGGGAACTATATTCAATATCCTGTGATAAACCATAATGGAAAAGAATATGAAAAAGAATATATATGTGCGTAACTGAATCAGTTTGCTGTACAGCAGAAATTAATACAACATTGTGAATCAACTATACTTCAATAAAACAAAACAAAAAAAAGCTGGGAAGCTGTGCTCTGGGCAACATTAGGGTAAGCCTGAGTCAGAAATCCTAGGGAATGAGTTTGCGTATCTCTCCAAATAGCTTTATCACATTGGATGATACACTTTGGTTGGTTAGCATATACAGAGGAGTAATTCTATCTGTCCAGAGAGCAGAGCCACACTTCCGCGTTATTAAATGCTTAATGGATTCCAAGAACAAATCTAAATCACCTTGAGCTGATCCAATTAAGTGCCGCTAACATCTCTTTTGCGTTTGAACAGACGGTGAACTTCCTGCTTACAGTGCAAACAGGTAGAACCAGGCGTGAGCCTGCTGCTGTGAAGACTGGGATAGCTTGCCTTACACATCGGAGTAAGTGAATTAATTAAAATTTCTTCCCAAAGCCATCACCTGTTTCTGCCACTGTCTTCCACTGGGTCACCACCCAGCCCCCGCTTGACCTGGCTCACTGGACTACACCGGTCATTCCTCAGTCTCCAGAAGCTTTGGAGTAGCTCTGGCTGGGCAGGGAAGGTAGGTGTGAGAACCTATCAGCCTCTGTGATGGAGAAACAGCCATTAGAAGCAAGGGCAGGTTTATAAGGTCTTTAAGAGAATCAGCCCTCTACCAAACCTGGAATAGACTTCAGCCTCTAAAGGAACTAGCGTGTGTTTTGCTTCCTTTCCCACCTCTAAGAGTCTTTGTTGGTGGACACAAACTGTGGCCAATACAGCCTTCCGTTTGTGCATGCAGTGGGGGTTGATACTAAAATTGTTTAACAACCAGTACATCATGGCACCAACCATCAGAATGGATGCAGACTATTAAAATACAGGCGCGGCCATATCAATGCCACATCAGCCTCGGACCAAGTGGTAGAGAAATCTCATATTCATAGAACTCATCCAGGCTGCCTCTGAGCTCAGGAGCAGACATATCTTGAAACTCCCAGCTAGAAAGGAGAGGCGTCCTCTCATTCTGAACCCACTTCTTCTGCATTCCCAACAGAGGGAAGCTGAGAAGTCACCTGGGAAGACTATTTATTCTACACAGAATTGTTGAACGTATACTCTGTGCTGTGCCCACTGAATATATGGCAGTGATTGAGTACTGGCGGCCTCTGTGTTAAATCCAGCACGCATATACATTCAGTGTGGCCCACAAGGGGCTTTTAAAAATTGTCAAACCGAAGGCAAAAGACCTAAATAGACACTTCTCCAAAGACCTACAGATTGCCAACAGGCACATGAAAAGATGCTCATCGTCGCTAATAATCAGAGAAATGCACCTCAAAACTACAGTGAGGTATCACCTCACACCAGTCAGAATGGCCACCATCAAAAAGTCTGCCAAGAATAAATGCTGGAGAAGGTGTGGAGAAAAGGGAACCCTCTTACACTGTTGGTGGAAATGTAAATTGGTGCAGGCACTATGGAGAATAGTATGGCAGTTCCTTAAAAAACTGAAAGAGAGTTGCCATAGGATCCAGCAATCACGTTCCTGGGCATACACCCAGACAAAACTCTAATTCGAAAAGATACATGCACCCCTACGTTCATAGCCGCACTACTCACAATAGCCGAGACATGGAAGCAACCTAAGTGTGTATCAACAGATGAACGGATAAAGAAGATGTGGGGTGTGTATATATATATATAAATATTACTCAGCCATAAAAAGAATGAAATAATGCCATTTGCAACTACACGGATGGACCCAGAGATTATCATACTAAGTGAAGTCAGTCAGACAAAGACAAATATCATATCACTTATATGTGGAATCTAAAATATGATACAAATGAACTTATTTACGAAACAGAAACAGACTTACAGACATAGAAAGCAAACTTATAGTTAGCAAAGGGAAAAGGGTGGGGAGGGATAAATTAGGAGTTTGGGATTGACAGATACACACTACTACATATAAAATAGATAAACAACAAGGACCTACTAGATAACACGGGGAACTATATTCAATATCCTGTAATAACCTACAATGGAAAGGAATCTGAAAAAGAATATATGTGCTGTATACATACATATATATACACATATATGAAACTTTGCTGTACACCAGAAACTAACACAACATTGTAAATCAACTACACTTTAATTTTAAAGAATTGTCAACCTTAAAAAATTAGGAGACACCACATACAAACCAGGATTTCCAGCTTCTCATGAAAAATGGCAATTTCTGGTCATACTGGGACTGATTTCTGCAAAACAGCAAACTGGCTGGTAGGAGGTTTGCTGCAGTCACCACCCGCTGTCTACTGCTCCCCAACACCAAGGAGGACTGTCACTTGCCCCCATCACTGACTCTGCACTGTGTGTGTTTTTTTTTTTTTTTTTTTTTTTAAGATGTTGGGGATAGGAGTTTTTATTAATTAATTAATTAATTATTGCTGTATTGGGTCTTAGTTTCTGTGTGAGGGCTTTCTCTAGTTGGGGCAAGCAGGAGCCACTCTTCATCGCAGTGCATGGGCCTCTCACTATCGCAGCCTCTCTTGTTGCGGAGCACAGGCTCCAGATGCGCAGGCTCAGCAGTTGTGGCTCACGGGCCTAGTTGCTCTGCAGCATGTGGGATCTTCCCAGACCAGGGCTCGAACCCGTGTCCCCTGCATTGGCAGGCAGATTCTCAATCACTGCGCCACCAGGGAAGCCCTGTGTGTGTTTTTATAGTAAGAACTGTTTCTCTGCTTTCATGTCTCTGTCAAAAGTGGGAAAACAAAAGCCAGACCAAGAGAGCTGAATGATTTTTATTAGCCTTGGCCACTTCCCCTGTTTATGTTACCTGACATGTGCCACAGGCACTTGAGTTTGTAGCTCCCGAACGAAACGATGCCAAAAAAACTTTAAAAAATGAATTTCTGCCTCTGGGAACTTGCTGGAGTGAGGATTAAACTTGACAACCTTGGGACCTGGTAGCGGCAGGAACAGTGAGTCCAAAAGGCTTATAAGTGTGAACAATCTCGGCACGTTTAGGAAATGGCAGAAAGCCCATGTGACTGGGGGAGGGGAGAGGGAGCGTGCAGGGAGAGGGGTTTGGAGAGCAGGCTCAGGCCTCTTAAGCCCTGGGAAGGAGCTTGGGTTTTATTCTAAGTGGCTTGACATGTGTTCTGCTCGACAGCCACAAAGGCTCCAAAGGCTCTTGAACGACACTTGGTTATTAGTCCTTGTAGACGGAGGTAGGTTAGAGTAGCAGTAACAGCAGGGGAGAAGAGGTGTGGGTCAAGATGGCTTTTACCTAAATAATTGGTATCACTCAGGTGCCCAGAAGTGGGGAGATGGCACACTCCCACTGGGTTTAATACCCACAAAAACAACTAAGTGAAGTGGAGCTGGGCAATCTACCTGAAAAAGAATTCAGAGTAATGATAGTAAAGATGATCTAAGATCTTGGAAAAAGAATGGAGGCACAGACCAAAAAGATACAAGAAATGTTTAACAAACAGCTAGAAGATTTAAAGAACAAAGAGAGATGAACAATAATTGAAATGAAGGGGCTTCCCTGGTGGCGCAGCGGTTGGGAGTCCGCCTGCCAGTGCGGGGGACATGGGTTCGAGTCCTGGTCCAGGAGGATCCCATGTGCTGCGGAGCAGCTGGGCCCGTGCACCACAACGGCTGAACCCACTTGCCGCAACTGCTGAGGCCCGCGCGCCTGGAGCCCGTGCTCCAGCGAGGAGTGGCCTCCGCTCGCGGCAACTGGAGAGGGCCCCCATGTGCAGCAGCGAAGACCCAACGCAGCCATAAATAAATAAATTTATTTTAAAAAATAAAATAATTGAAATGAAAAATACACTAGAAGGGATCAATGGCAGAATAAATGAGGCAGAAGAACAAATAAGTGAGCTGGAAGACAGAGTGGTGGATATCACTGTCGTGGAACAGAATAAAGAGGTGGGTTTGATAAAGGGAGAGGGCAAAGTTTAAGGAAACCTCAAGGATGGTGCAGTACCCAGAGCTAGTAACAGGGGGAGCTGTTACTCCCTTAGGCTGGAAAGGACACGGAGAGTGGTTACCAGAATCTAGAGATAGAGATACTGTTTAGAGAGGGCTGTACTCTTCCCATAAGAGACCCTGTCAGCCTGTGGGACCCCACATACAGGAAGCTGGGAAGAATGACCTCACTCTCTGCCTGCCTTCTCATCTCCTGCTGGGGCTCTACCAACTGGACACCACAAGAGAGGGAGCCCATTGATGGAGATCACACAGGTCAGCCTCCCCAGGGCTGAGAACAGGGAGAAGGCCAGGGAGTGGATCTGGAGGGGCAAAAGAAAAACACCCAGTTCACCCTCCAGGACACAGGAAATGGAAATCGCATCCCTATGTGGAAGAGGGGCCAGACTCAGGCGCAGTGTTTGCTGACAATGGCTATCACCCAACATCTCCAACTTCAGGGCAGAAAAGCCTCCTGGTTTCAGGAAGCCCAGGGACCCATGCAAGGAAAAACTTCGGGATCTGCTTTTGAAGGTAAGCTATTTGGATGCGGACTCAGGACTGCCAAAATGGAGCAAGAGGCACTTCTGATTGGTTGGAAGTCCCTCGAGAGATGTCCCTCATCTGCTGTTACTGGAATTTGCAACTCCTGTAAAAAGCTGCCCCGGGCATGACTCACTGAGTTGATGTCCAAACCACTGCCTCCACGGCTCTCCAACCCATCCCCCTAGTCTCCTCCCTCTTTCTGCAGCTGCAACCTGAGAGGCAAACTTTGCTCCCTCCAGGGAGGGGCCCCCGGGACCTGGCGCCAGCTTCCTTGCCTGGCCAGCTGCCTTTGCACACTGCAGGTAGCCAGGATTTCCTGGGTTCCAGGGAAAAAGAAGCATGTTGGAAGAGTCCAGACAGTAGACGTCTTGTCGTTGCAGGTCACATTCCCAGAGGGAGGAGATGAGTGCTGTGGAGCCACTCTGGAAATCACCTGATCACTGTTACAAGCTCCGGCTCAGTAAATGAACTTAGGACAGCTCCATGGAGCTAAGCCTTTTTCGCATTTCTTTTTTTTTTTTGGCTGTGCCATGTGGCTTGTGGGATTTTAGTTCCCTGACCAGGGATTGAACCCAGGCCCTCAGCATCGAGAGTGTAGAGTCCTAACCACTGGACTGCCAGGGAATTCCCCTTTTTTGTATTTCTTATTAACGAACTTGGTTTTCATGCATCTGGGAATCTGCAACAGCTTGAACCAGATGCTTTAGGGTTTAGTTTAGGTTTGTTTTGTTTTGTTGCAAGCTTCTTTTTTGCTGTCTTTTGGTCTGCATTTTTCCCTTGCTTCTACCTGGCTAAGGTAGAAATTTATCAGCCCTGCCAGATTCTATCTAGCTGATCTGGCAGTGGCATGGGAGCGTGGTCAGGTCACGACGTGATTGTTATCAACTCAACCTGCTGGTTGACACATATGACCTACCTAGAATTGAAGGGCTGTATTCCAAGTTCCTCTGAGTCTTCAGCTGGCAAAGTTGTCATGATTTCCCTTAACCTGAGATGCACTGTTGAGAATTTTTTCCTTTACAAACTCACACTTCACTTGATGGAAGAAAGCAAGGAGCTTTAGACTCAGATCCGGGTTTGAATCCCATCTCCATCCATCACTGGCTGTGTGGCCTCAGACACAGGTTACCTAAGCTCACTGAGCCTCAGTTGTCCACCTGTCAAAATGGGCTTAATACCAACCTCATAGTATTGCTATAAGGATTCAATGGGATGACATGAATCCTTTACACAGTCTTGTTTAGCAGGTATCCGGTGTCCTCCTGTTCCCAGCCTCTTATTCACACATTTTAACCCTTTTCATCCAGCCTGCTGCCTTCAGGATCTTGCTTAACCACAAGAGGAGCCGGCGTGATTATACAGTTTATTGCCGTTCACAGACTTCCCTACTCCTTGGAGCTCCAGCCATCATCTAGCCCCTTGCCAAGCCTTCTGCGGGTTGTGTCCTACAGAGTGTGATGTTTGGAGCACCATGTCGATTTGGGAAGATGGAAATTCAGAGCAATGGATTGGAAGTACAGTGGGTGGGGAGGGTGTGGGAGAGACTTGGGCGATCAGCAGGGGCTGTGAAAAACCGTGGAACTGCTGAGAATGGCAGGAACAAAAACAAAGCAGCCCCGATGAGGCTGGGCAGCAGGTGCTACAGAGATCCTACTGGCACACAAGACGCCATCAGTATTGGTGAAGGAATGAATTTGGAGGATGAGGAAGAACCCAGGGAATGGACAAATCAGCCAGCAGTCTCAGGGCACTTAGAAAGGCTGGGTTTCTGCTCAAATGCCACTGATCGGAGAGGACCTCCTTGTCCTTTGATATACAACAGCACTTGAGCCACTGTCCTTCCTGGCTCCCCTGCAGTGCTTATCACCATATTGCATACTTATTGTATATTTATTGGCTTGTTGTTTGGCTACTTCACTAGGATATGAACTCCAGGAGGGCAGGGACTTGGTCTCTTTTGTTTTCTCCTGCATCGCCGGCCCCTACAACAGAGCATGGCACACAGCAGAGACTCGGTACATATATTTGAATACGTACATGATTGAATACATGAGAGCCATTACAGGGATGGGAGGACCGGGGAGAAAGACTTGCCATGGTTCTCAAACTTAGGGTCCTCGGGATCACCTGGGGCCGGGTTAGAACGGGGATTGTCTGGCCCATTCCCACCAGCTGAATCAGACTGTTCTGGTGCAGATATTCTGAGGACTCCACTGAGACGCGCTGGATTTGCCTTAGAAACTGCTGGATTCCCCCCAGTCACTCTTCCTCCTAGAACTATCCTCCCTTCACTTATCTCAGAATCACTTTGTGATGTCCAAGCACTCGACTTAACAGCTCTTCTCTCTCTGTATGTCTTGATACATCACCTTGGTGAAGCCCACCCAGAGTAACTTGATGAAAAAGAAGAGAGAACTTTCTCCAAACTGCTCCAGCCCAAGATGCTGCTCTTGGGCTCCCCAAACACTCCTTCCTAAGAGTTCTACTTGCTGGCACACTATAAAAATACTACATTTTAACCTTTAGCCGTTTACTGTTCAGTACTTCATAGCCTCTAGTCTCTTATTTCTAAATGATCTTCTGTGTTTGAATTACTCACATTAGAGAGTACTCTCGGAGGACGGGGACTGCAACTTTTATTTTCCATTTTTCCCTTAGTGCCGGCTGTCCGAGAGTCTGCTCTATGAATGCTCTTAACTCACTGGCCAATTAACAGCCACAGCTGGGCACTGCATAAGCGCCTGAAACATGAAAATGATGATGACAGCGATAACAATAATAGTTTCTTGGATATGAAGCCTCCAAGTGCCTTCCTTTCTAGAAGACCAATGACTTGGTAGAAGAGGAATTTTCCTATTGTTATGTAACTTTCACCAAACGTTTCTTCACTACTCTTTGGCTTTCCTTCCGGCCCCAATAACATGATCTGTCCCTAAAGGAATTTATTGTTAGCCCCAGGAAGTATATGCCCACAGTATGAATGCTTAGGTCAACGCGGAAAGATGGGGATTTGCAGGGAGATCAGAGGGGGAGCTAACACTTTCACCTCTGCTGACTCACCTTACATTGAAGCAGAAATTGCAGGGCAGGGCTTCCCTGGTGGCGCAGTGGTTGAGAGTCTGCCTGCTGATGCAGGGGACGCAGGTTCATGCCCCAGTCCGGGAAGATCCCACATGCCGCGGAGCGGCTGGGCCCGTGAGCCATGGCCACTGAGCCTGCGCCTCCGGAGCCTGTGCTCCGCAGCGGGAGAGGCCACAGCAGTGAGAGGCCCACGTACCGCAAAAAAAAAAAAAAAAAAAATTGCAGGGCAGATGGCTCTTGCCCTCTGAATTTGCAGAAATGTTATTTTAGTCCTGTGCCCATTGCTCATGATAAAAACAGTGGCAAAAAAAATGAAAGAACCACCATGGCTTGCTGTCCGCTGTTGTTGGTGGTGGTGGTGGTGGTGGTGTGTGTGTGTTGCAGCAGTTTCATCTTTTATGAAAATGCTTCTGACATTCCTTCAGCTCTGCCTCCCAACCCCAAACCAAAGACGACTCCTGTCTTTACAATTTCCATTGCCGGCCCCACTGTTCTCCCAGAGACCTTGTTTTGAATACTAGAAGCTAACTCTGATTTCTTCCACTCCCAAGTGCTTGCTGCACCCAGTGGACTCTACCTCCACTGTCTCGCCCACAAGCATCCCTCTTTCCCATTCTCTTGGCTACCACGGCAATTCCGATCCGTACCATTCCCCAATCAGTATCCCCTCCCCGCACTCACCCCATATATCATGGACAATTTCAGCTTTCTAAAGCAACTCCCTGGTTTCAAAGGCTCCCAATTTATCTACCGAAAAGACACGCAGATTCACTGGCTTGGTTGTCAAGCCCTTGCAAGAGAGCCCCGACCTACCTGGCCAGGCTTATCCCCTCTACTCTGGCATCTAGGCATTTTCTCAGGTTGTCTCTGTGTCCAGGGACGCTCTCCTTTAGTGTCATGTCTATAGAAATCTTGTGTACTATTTTAGGCCAAGTGAACATCAATGGGCTCTTCAGTTTAGCCAATCTTCACGGAATCTCCAGACACAGTGCTAGGTGTTGTGGATTACAGAAATGAATAAAGCACGGCCCCTGCTCTCAGCGGAGTTCCCTGTCTAGTAGGGGAGAGTGATGCGGGAGCATTCAATAAAGCTAATGGTTTCAATAATTCAGATTTCTGTGGAAGTAGAGAGAAGGGGTACCTGACTTTGAACTTGTTTGTGGGGCAGGGATGGTGGGAAGACAGGGAAGCAGATATGGAGGGAGTGACACGTGGGCAGTTAGGTGATCATGAGAGGGCAGCCCATAAGCCACCGAACGAGATGAAACAAGTGCAAGGAGGCTGTGGAGAAGCACAGCCAGATGCTCTATCACATGGGACATTTGTGAACAGGCTGTACAGAAACGCTGTGCCTCAGACCAGTTCACTAAGAGAGGAAGAGAGAGGAATTTTCTCCTGCCTCTTGATGGTCATTGGTCAAAGTTTATCCCACGGGGCATTGAGTCCCCACGTAGGCTTTTGGGAAGCTGCTGGGGAGGTCAGATCCCCAGTCCTGCTACATGGAGGTTCATCCAAGTCTCGACGTGATGGGAGGATCAGAGTCTTCAAGAGTCTGGTGTGCTCGTGGACCTGGGTACCAGAGCTGCCAGGGCTCCTACCATGCCAGGTACAACAGACGCTGTGTCTGATCCCAGCCTCACTCCAGGGGAGGCAGAGAAGCCAGCACTGGGGGGCAGTGGAAACTTCAGCTGTGGTGATGGTGGCTGGTCTTTCCACGAAGCAGAGCATCAATTGTGAGTGGTCCAATCTACCTCTTGAACTTCTCATTTATACGTTGGCCTTCCCATGATATCTGGCTTCCAGACCATAATATCTGATCTCAACTTTTTTGGAAGACAAGGTTACTTACTACATGGAGGGTAGATTTAAAGGGGTAGATTTAAAGAGATTTGAAGTCTGGGAGCACAGAGATTAGCTAGGAGGCTCTTCAATTGTCTTAGTAAGAGATGATAAACATCTCAACTAGGAGAGTGGTAGTGGTGATGGAGAGGAGAAAAAGAACCTGATAGATATCTGCCACTGCACCGTGGACCCCCAATTCACATGTTAACCCCAACACAATGGTGTTTGGAGATGGGGGTCTTTGGCAGGCAATTAGATTTAGATGAGGTCATGAGGGTAGGACCCTCATGATGGGATTAATGCCCTTATAAGAAGAGACAACAGAGCTGTCTCTCTTCCTCTCTCCCCCTCTCCCCCCCTCCCCGCCCCCCTCCTCTCTGCCATGTGAGACCAGAGCAAGAGGGTGGCTATCTGTAGGTCAGGAAGAAAACTCACACTAGAACCTGACCATGCTGGCGCTCTGACCTGAGACTTCCAGACTCCAGAACCAATAGAAAATGAATTTCTGTTGTTTAAACCACCCAGTCTATGGTATTGGTATTCCGTAACATCTTATGGGAAATCCTTATGAACTTTCTGGCCAACCCAATACTTTGTTATGGCAGCCTGAGCTGACTAATACATGGGGGTTGAAGGAGAAGAAGGAATCAAGGTTGATTCCAAAGTTTCTACCCTGGGTAATTGGAAGGAAAGATGGCGATTCCAACACGTGAAATGGAGAAGGCAGAAGTTTCCCACTATTTGAACCATGGGGAAAACCAAGAGAACACGACCACCGTTTCTGAATGGCCCAAACAGAATCCAAAGGCCAGAATAGGGGGATGCAGTTGACACTTTTTATATCATAAGAGAAATTTCCAAAATTCCAGTTTGTCTACTGATTTTCTGAATCTATTTTTAAAATTAATTGAATATCTTCTTTAGGAGTTTAAAAGAAAATCTCATCTTCTGGTATGCCAATCTGACAAAGGTTAAAGAAAGGCATCATCTTTCGTTTCACATTACCACCTTACAGACTGGATTTAAAAAATAGATACATAATCATCTGAGTCGCAAGGCTCTTTTTTAGCTCAGAGAGTAGGAGGTAGATTGGCATGCAAGAGGTTCATTTAGCAAGTATATTCCGAGTTATGTTGCCACACTGTCCTGTCAAGATTTAAATGCTGAGAACAGCAAACAGGCTTGCCGTTCATAACAAAGTCATGTCTCAAGTCAGGAGCCCATGGATCACTGAATCTGCTTCACCCAATATCTCCCTGGGACCGATTTTTAAAAGGATAGAATCAAGATAGGATGTCGGGATCTAGAAATTATGTCAAGCCATTCTTATTATCATTCATCTTCCGTTGTCTTCTTTGCCAAGTTGTACCATTGTTTCTCTTTCGAATCAGGTCTTAGAAAAATATATTGCAGGGACAGTTTTGGACATCTTGACTTGAAATTTCCAGCAGCTCTTTCGGTAAGTGCTTTTCTGTTTCCATGGCAACCAGCAACGTTTTGAAGAGGCGGTGACAGGTTCAGCACAAACCAGCTACCATGGGGAGTGTGTGTCAGTATGTCAGCTAAAGTCAGTGGCAAAATTACCACCTTCTGGGGCTTTCTCTGACATGGCCAACTTGACCTTCTAAAGAAAGAGAAACAGAATGATGATGACAAAGTCATTTCCGCCCCCCAGAATTTCGGGTCTGTATTCTGTTCCTCTCTCCATCACCAAGTCATTCAGCACTCCCACTCTGAAGCCACCAGCAGAGCAGATGTGGTGACTGCTGTCTGCGAAACCTGTGTGATCACTGGGCTAGAGAGAGGAGATAGCTCTGGTAAGGTAGGTGACTTGCCTATTGGCTGACATTTCCTGCCTTGTGGAATTCATTCCCAAGAACCCTAATGTGTCTTGCTAGGAAATTTCAGATTGGGTTCATTGCTTTAAGAATTCATGGTTTTTATCACATCAAAAAAATAAAATACTTAGGGATAAACCTTACCAAGGAGGTGAAAGACTTATTGCTAAGAACTATAAAACATTAACAAAGGAAACCGAAGATGATTCAAAGAAATGGAAAGGAATCCCATGCTCTTGGATTGGAAGAATTAATATTGTTTAAATGGCCATACTACCCAAAGCAATCTACAGATTTAATGCAGTACCTATCAAAATACCCAGGACATTTTTCACAGAACTAGAACAAATAATCCTAAAATTTATATGTAACCATAAAAGACCCAGAATTGCCACAGCAATCCTGAGGAAAAAGAAGAAAAGAGGAGGCATAACCCTCCCAGACTTCAGACAATACTACAAAGCTACAGTCATCGAAATGTGTGGTACTGGCACAAAAACAGACATATGGATCAATGGAACAGAATAGAAAGCCCAAAAATAAACTCACACACCTATGGACAATTAATCTTCGACAAGGGAGGCAAGAATATACAATGGGGAAAAGACAGTCTCTTCAGCAAATGGTGTTGAGAAAGTTGGACAGCCGCATGTAAATCAATGAAATTAGAACACACCCTCTCACCATACACAAAAATAAACTCAAAATGCCTTAAAGACTTAAATATAAGACAAGACACCATAAAATTCTTAGAAGAGGACATAAGCAAAACATTCTCTGACATAAATCATACCAATGTTTTCTTTGGTCAGTCTCCTAAGGCAATAGAAATAAAAGTAAAAATAAACAAATGGGACCTAATCAAACTTATAAGCTTTTGCACAGCAAAGGAAACCATAAACAAAATGAAAAGACAACCTACGAACTGGGAGAAAATATTTGCAAATGATGTGACCGACAAGGGCTTAATTCTCAAAATATACAAACAGCTCCTACAATTCAATAACAAAAACAAACAACTCGATCGAAAAATGGGCAGAAGACGTAAATAGACGTTCCTCCAAAGAAGACCTACAGATGGCCAACAGGCACATGAAACGATGCTCATCACCGCTAATTATTAGAGAAATGCAAATCAAAACTACAATGAGGTACCACCTCACACCGGTCAGAATGACCATCATTAAAACATCTACAAATAATAAATGCTGGAGGCGGTGTGGAGCAAAGGAAATCCTCCTACACTGTTGGTGGGAATGTAAATTGGTGCAGCCATTATAGAAAACAGTATGGAGGTTCCTCAAAAAAACTAAAAATAGAGTTGCCATATGATCCAGCAATCATATGATCCAGAAATCATATAACTCCTGGGCATATACCCCAGGAGTATAAATTATAGACAAAACTATAATTCAAAAAGATACACGCACCCCAATGTTCACAGCAGCACTATTTACAATAGCCAAGACATGGAAACAACCTAAATGTCCATAGACGAATGAATAAAGAAGATGTGGTACCTATATACAATGGAATACTACTCAGCCATTAAAACGAATGAAATAATGCCATTTGCAGCAACGTGAATGGACCTTGAGATGATCATATGAAGTGAAGTAGTCAGAAAGAGAAAAACAGATACCATATGACATCACTTATACGTGGAATCTAAAATACAACACAAATGAACATCTACAAAACAAAAACAGACTCACAAGACTTGCGAGTCTTGTGAGAGAGTTGCCAACTTGTGAGAGTTGCCAAAGGGGAGGGGGTTGAGGAGGGAAGGTTTGGCAGTTTGGGGTTAGCAGATGCAAACTATTATATATAGGATGGATAAACAA
>NW_020172781.1:6811620-6898310 GCF_003031525.2 Neophocaena asiaeorientalis asiaeorientalis | reverse complement strand
AAAAAAAAAAAAAAAAAAATTGCAGGGCAGATGGCTCTTGCCCTCTGAATTTGCAGAAATGTTATTTTAGTCCTGTGCCCATTGCTCATGATAAAAACAGTGGCAAAAAAAATGAAAGAACCACCATGGCTTGCTGTCCGCTGTTGTTGGTGGTGGTGGTGGTGGTGGTGTGTGTGTGTTGCAGCAGTTTCATCTTTTATGAAAATGCTTCTGACATTCCTTCAGCTCTGCCTCCCAACCCCAAACCAAAGACGACTCCTGTCTTTACAATTTCCATTGCCGGCCCCACTGTTCTCCCAGAGACCTTGTTTTGAATACTAGAAGCTAACTCTGATTTCTTCCACTCCCAAGTGCTTGCTGCACCCAGTGGACTCTACCTCCACTGTCTCGCCCACAAGCATCCCTCTTTCCCATTCTCTTGGCTACCACGGCAATTCCGATCCGTACCATTCCCCAATCAGTATCCCCTCCCCGCACTCACCCCATATATCATGGACAATTTCAGCTTTCTAAAGCAACTCCCTGGTTTCAAAGGCTCCCAATTTATCTACCGAAAAGACACGCAGATTCACTGGCTTGGTTGTCAAGCCCTTGCAAGAGAGCCCCGACCTACCTGGCCAGGCTTATCCCCTCTACTCTGGCATCTAGGCATTTTCTCAGGTTGTCTCTGTGTCCAGGGACGCTCTCCTTTAGTGTCATGTCTATAGAAATCTTGTGTACTATTTTAGGCCAAGTGAACATCAATGGGCTCTTCAGTTTAGCCAATCTTCACGGAATCTCCAGACACAGTGCTAGGTGTTGTGGATTACAGAAATGAATAAAGCACGGCCCCTGCTCTCAGCGGAGTTCCCTGTCTAGTAGGGGAGAGTGATGCGGGAGCATTCAATAAAGCTAATGGTTTCAATAATTCAGATTTCTGTGGAAGTAGAGAGAAGGGGTACCTGACTTTGAACTTGTTTGTGGGGCAGGGATGGTGGGAAGACAGGGAAGCAGATATGGAGGGAGTGACACGTGGGCAGTTAGGTGATCATGAGAGGGCAGCCCATAAGCCACCGAACGAGATGAAACAAGTGCAAGGAGGCTGTGGAGAAGCACAGCCAGATGCTCTATCACATGGGACATTTGTGAACAGGCTGTACAGAAACGCTGTGCCTCAGACCAGTTCACTAAGAGAGGAAGAGAGAGGAATTTTCTCCTGCCTCTTGATGGTCATTGGTCAAAGTTTATCCCACGGGGCATTGAGTCCCCACGTAGGCTTTTGGGAAGCTGCTGGGGAGGTCAGATCCCCAGTCCTGCTACATGGAGGTTCATCCAAGTCTCGACGTGATGGGAGGATCAGAGTCTTCAAGAGTCTGGTGTGCTCGTGGACCTGGGTACCAGAGCTGCCAGGGCTCCTACCATGCCAGGTACAACAGACGCTGTGTCTGATCCCAGCCTCACTCCAGGGGAGGCAGAGAAGCCAGCACTGGGGGGCAGTGGAAACTTCAGCTGTGGTGATGGTGGCTGGTCTTTCCACGAAGCAGAGCATCAATTGTGAGTGGTCCAATCTACCTCTTGAACTTCTCATTTATACGTTGGCCTTCCCATGATATCTGGCTTCCAGACCATAATATCTGATCTCAACTTTTTTGGAAGACAAGGTTACTTACTACATGGAGGGTAGATTTAAAGGGGTAGATTTAAAGAGATTTGAAGTCTGGGAGCACAGAGATTAGCTAGGAGGCTCTTCAATTGTCTTAGTAAGAGATGATAAACATCTCAACTAGGAGAGTGGTAGTGGTGATGGGGTGGAGAAAAAGAACCTGATAGATATCTGCCACTGCACCGTGGACCCCCAATTCACATGTTAACCCCAACACAATGGTGTTTGGAGATGGGGGTCTTTGGCAGGCAATTAGATTTAGATGAGGTCATGAGGGTAGGACCCTCATGATGGGATTAATGCCCTTATAAGAAGAGACAACAGAGCTGTCTCTCTTCCTCTCTCCCCCTCTCCCCCCCTCCCCGCCCCCCTCCTCTCTGCCATGTGAGAACAGAGCAAGAGGGTGGCTATCTGTAGGTCAGGAAGAAAACTCACACTAGAACCTGACCATGCTGGCGCTCTGACCTGAGACTTCCAGACTCCAGAACCAATAGAAAATGAATTTCTGTTGTTTAAACCACCCAGTCTATGGTATTGGTATTCCGTAACATCTTATGGGAAATCCTTATGAACTTTCTGGCCAACCCAATACTTTGTTATGGCAGCCTGAGCTGACTAATACATGGGGGTTGAAGGAGAAGAAGGAATCAAGGTTGATTCCAAAGTTTCTACCCTGGGTAATTGGAAGGAAAGATGGCGATTCCAACACGTGAAATGGAGAAGGCAGAAGTTTCCCACTATTTGAACCATGGGGAAAACCAAGAGAACACGACCACCGTTTCTGAATGGCCCAAACAGAATCCAAAGGCCAGAATAGGGGGATGCAGTTGACACTTTTTATATCATAAGAGAAATTTCCAAAATTCCAGTTTGTCTACTGATTTTCTGAATCTATTTTTAAAATTAATTGAATATCTTCTTTAGGAGTTTAAAAGAAAATCTCATCTTCTGGTATGCCAATCTGACAAAGGTTAAAGAAAGGCATCATCTTTCGTTTCACATTACCACCTTACAGACTGGATTTAAAAAATAGATACATAATCATCTGAGTCGCAAGGCTCTTTTTTAGCTCAGAGAGTAGGAGGTAGATTGGCATGCAAGAGGTTCATTTAGCAAGTATATTCCGAGTTATGTTGCCACACTGTCCTGTCAAGATTTAAATGCTGAGAACAGCAAACAGGCTTGCCGTTCATAACAAAGTCATGTCTCAAGTCAGGAGCCCATGGATCACTGAATCTGCTTCACCCAATATCTCCCTGGGACCGATTTTTAAAAGGATAGAATCAAGATAGGATGTCGGGATCTAGAAATTATGTCAAGCCATTCTTATTATCATTCATCTTCCGTTGTCTTCTTTGCCAAGTTGTACCATTGTTTCTCTTTCGAATCAGGTCTTAGAAAAATATATTGCAGGGACAGTTTTGGACATCTTGACTTGAAATTTCCAGCAGCTCTTTCGGTAAGTGCTTTTCTGTTTCCATGGCAACCAGCAACGTTTTGAAGAGGCGGTGACAGGTTCAGCACAAACCAGCTACCATGGGGAGTGTGTGTCAGTATGTCAGCTAAAGTCAGTGGCAAAATTACCACCTTCTGGGGCTTTCTCTGACATGGCCAACTTGACCTTCTAAAGAAAGAGAAACAGAATGATGATGACAAAGTCATTTCCGCCCCCCAGAATTTCGGGTCTGTATTCTGTTCCTCTCTCCATCACCAAGTCATTCAGCACTCCCACTCTGAAGCCACCAGCAGAGCAGATGTGGTGACTGCTGTCTGCGAAACCTGTGTGATCACTGGGCTAGAGAGAGGAGATAGCTCTGGTAAGGTAGGTGACTTGCCTATTGGCTGACATTTCCTGCCTTGTGGAATTCATTCCCAAGAACCCTAATGTGTCTTGCTAGGAAATTTCAGATTGGGTTCATTGCTTTAAGAATTCATGGTTTTTATCACATCAAAAAAATAAAATACTTAGGGATAAACCTTACCAAGGAGGTGAAAGACTTATTGCTAAGAACTATAAAACATTAACAAAGGAAACCGAAGATGATTCAAAGAAATGGAAAGGAATCCCATGCTCTTGGATTGGAAGAATTAATATTGTTTAAATGGCCATACTACCCAAAGCAATCTACAGATTTAATGCAGTACCTATCAAAATACCCAGGACATTTTTCACAGAACTAGAACAAATAATCCTAAAATTTATATGTAACCATAAAAGACCCAGAATTGCCACAGCAATCCTGAGGAAAAAGAAGAAAAGAGGAGGCATAACCCTCCCAGACTTCAGACAATACTACAAAGCTACAGTCATCGAAATGTGTGGTACTGGCACAAAAACAGACATATGGATCAATGGAACAGAATAGAAAGCCCAAAAATAAACTCACACACCTATGGACAATTAATCTTCGACAAGGGAGGCAAGAATATACAATGGGGAAAAGACAGTCTCTTCAGCAAATGGTGTTGAGAAAGTTGGACAGCCGCATGTAAATCAATGAAATTAGAACACACCCTCTCACCATACACAAAAATAAACTCAAAATGCCTTAAAGACTTAAATATAAGACAAGACACCATAAAATTCTTAGAAGAGGACATAAGCAAAACATTCTCTGACATAAATCATACCAATGTTTTCTTTGGTCAGTCTCCTAAGGCAATAGAAATAAAAGTAAAAATAAACAAATGGGACCTAATCAAACTTATAAGCTTTTGCACAGCAAAGGAAACCATAAACAAAATGAAAAGACAACCTACGAACTGGGAGAAAATATTTGCAAATGATGTGACCGACAAGGGCTTAATTCTCAAAATATACAAACAGCTCCTACAATTCAATAACAAAAACAAACAACTCGATCGAAAAATGGGCAGAAGACGTAAATAGACGTTCCTCCAAAGAAGACCTACAGATGGCCAACAGGCACATGAAACGATGCTCATCACCGCTAATTATTAGAGAAATGCAAATCAAAACTACAATGAGGTACCACCTCACACCGGTCAGAATGACCATCATTAAAACATCTACAAATAATAAATGCTGGAGGCGGTGTGGAGCAAAGGAAATCCTCTTACACTGTTGGTGGGAATGTAAATTGGTGCAGCCATTATAGAAAACAGTATGGAGGTTCCTCAAAAAAACTAAAAATAGAGTTGCCATATGATCCAGCAATCATATGATCCAGAAATCATATAACTCCTGGGCATATACCCCAGGAGTATAAATTATAGACAAAACTATAATTCAAAAAGATACACGCACCCCAATGTTCACAGCAGCACTATTTACAATAGCCAAGACATGGAAACAACCTAAATGTCCATAGACGAATGAATAAAGAAGATGTGGTACCTATATACAATGGAATACTACTCAGCCATTAAAACGAATGAAATAATGCCATTTGCAGCAACGTGAATGGACCTTGAGATGATCATATGAAGTGAAGTAGTCAGAAAGAGAAAAACAGATACCATATGACATCACTTATACGTGGAATCTAAAATACAACACAAATGAACATCTACAAAACAAAAACAGACTCACAAGACTTGCGAGTCTTGTGAGAGAGTTGCCAACTTGTGAGAGTTGCCAAAGGGGAGGGGGTTGAGGAGGGAATGTTTGGCAGTTTGGGGTTAGCAGATGCAAACTATTATATATAGGATGGATAAACAACAAGGTCCTACTGTATAGCACAGGGAACTATATTCAATACCCTACGATAAACCATAATGGAAGATAATATATATATATATATATGTATAACTGAGTCACTTTGCTGTACAGCAGAAATTAAACACAACATTGTAAATTTTAAAAAATTCATGATTTTTACATAGTTGCATGTAGCAGAGAGAGAGGGGCATACATTTCTCACAGACCCTGAGATTCTGCTGGATTTGGGGAGACATTCCTTGTAGGTGTGTGACCCACCTGTAAAAATCCAATTACATGTGGGCTAGGTATGGGGCACTGTCAGCAGGAGAGCTGGTGACCTCCCTCTCCAGCTTCCTAAGGAGCTGGGTGTGGCGTGTGTTTAAAAAAAAAAAAGAAATCCTCAATGAGATTCAACAAACACCTTGCCACTCTCACAAATGCAAAAGGAGAAACTTACATTTATTTTGCTCTAGATTTTATCAGCCTTGGCCACAGAAGAAAGACCTCTGTTTGCCTTGTCAGATATGCTCAACTTAGAATCTGCAGGAGATGCCACGTATCCTCAAGGCTCTTACCATTTCTCTGTGCTTGTGTTCCTTGTCCTGCAGGCTTTCTCTGGAGCGCCCCAGCTATTGGCACAGGTGACAGGCCAGTGTGTGAGGGAATTAACAAACTCTGAGAGCAGCCACCATCCAACTGAAGGGAGATACAGGACAATTATCTCTGCTCTCTCGCCGCTTGGAATGGGGAAGTTAGGGTTTGTGCCTACACTGGCTCCAAGGGTTCCCAGGTGGAAGAGAATTTCTTTTTTTATAAATTTATTTATTTATTTATTTTTGGCTGCGTTGGGTCTTCGTTGCTGCACGGCTTTCTCTAGCTGTGGCGAGCAGGGGCTCCTCTTTGTTGCGGTGAGTGAGCTTCTCATTGCGGTGGCTTCTCTTGTTGCGGAGCACGGTCTCCAGGTGCACGGGCTTCAGTAGTTGTGGCACGCAGGCTCAGCAGTTGTGGCTCGCGGGCTCTAGAGCGCAGGCCCAGTAGTTGTGGCGCACGGGCTTAGTTGCTCCGTGGCATGTGGGATCTTCCCAGACCAGGGCTCGAACCCGTGTCTCCTGCACTGGCAGGCGGATTCTTATCCACTGCGCCACCAGGGAAGTCCCGAGAATTTCATTAAGCAAGTAATGCACTTATTCACTGCACCTTTTACTGACTGCCTGTCTTCTCCTGACTCATTTCCGTACTGACCTGTGGATAGTTCCTGGGAGGGCTTTTTATACATTTAATTTTATTTTCCCACCAATTTTTTAAAATGAGGTGAAATTCACATCCTAACATAAAATTAACCATTTTAAAGTGAGCGATTCCCTGGCATTTAGTACATTCACAAAGTTGTGCAACCCCATCTCTATCTGATTCCAAATCATTTTCAGCAGTGCAAAAGCAAGCCTCACACCTATTAGCTGTTACTCCCCCCCCACCCCCTCCTCAGCCCCTGGCAACCACCAATCTGCATTCTGTTTCTGTGTATTTACCTACTCCGGATATTTCACACAAATGAAATTGTATAATATGTGACTTTTTGAGTCTGGCTTCTTTCACTTAGCATAATACTTTCAAGGTTGATTCACATTGTAGGATGTGTCGGTACTTCATTCCTTTTTAAGGTGAATAATATTGTATTGTATAGATGCACCAATTTTGTTTATTCATTTGTCTGTTAATAGGTATTTGGGTTGTTTCCACCTTTTAAGCTATTGTAAATAGTGCTGCTATGAACATCCATGTACAAGAACTGGTTTGAGTCCCTGGTTTCAATTCATTTGGGTCTATACTACCTAGAAGTGCAACTGCTGCATCTTATAATTCAATGTTCAACTTTTTGAAGAACCGCCCAACTATCTCCACGGTGGTTATACTGGGGTTCAATTTCCCCACATCCTCACCACCACTTACTATTTTCTGTTTAAAATTATGCCTATCCTAGAGGGTGTGAAATACCTCATTAAATACCTTTTCCGTGTGCTCGTTCCGAAACACATGGAAAAGTTTAAAAAAAGAACACAAAGCACAGAACACCTGTGTACCCTCCGCTTAGCTTCAACAATTTGGATTTGCCGGAGTAGTTTCTGGTGGTGTCATTTAACCCGTTCGTCCATCTTCTGTATTTTCCGTAAACTGGGAGTTTTGTCTAAAAGCCTGAATAGGTTCAGGTGAAACATCTCAACTTAACTTTTTTTTTTTTTGCGGTATGCGGGCCTCTCATTGTCGTGGCCTCTCCCGTTGCGGAGCACAGGCTCCGGACGCGCAGGCTCAGTGTCCACGGCTCACGGGCCCAGCCGCTCCGCGGCATGTGGGATCTTCCCAGACCGGGGCACGAACCAGTGTCCCCTGCATCGGCAGGCGGACTCGCAACCACTGCGCCACCAGGGAAGCCCGCAACTTAACATTTTAAATAATAATAGCAGACAATAGTACTAGGCGCGTAGTAGGGGCCCACTGTTCCACGCACATATTCTTACCAAATCTCAAAATGACTCTGGGTAGAGGAGGCAGCAGTTGTTTCTACCTTCCTGGAATCCACAGCTGTCTCTTCTGGCCGCAACACTTTGATTTTCTTCTCAGAAACCACCATTCCTCCTTCGGTCCTCCGGCTAGAAGTTGCTGACCGCAACCTCTAACACCAGAGGTGCTCCTGACTAAGGCGTAGCAACCAGAGTTGCAGTGATTGGCCAACGAGAGGCACGTGATCCACTTGGGCCAATGAGAGCCAGCCTTTGTGCTACCGCAGTTCATGGAATAGAAGGCTATGTCTTTGACTGTAGGACTCACTGTAGAGAGAGTACTGCCAAGTAGTTAGGAAAGGGCACCATTTGTCAGATACAGCCTGATTTTAGAAATGTTCAAACGTGAAAAGGAAAAATGTCTTACATTGCTGGCCATCTTGCCCTCCCTGGAGGAGAGCCTGTCTGAAGAGTGGAGAGGTGTTTCCTGGGGAGAGTTGCTTAACTCTCCACGCACTCTTTCCTCTTTTCTAGTGACCTAGGGACAAGCATTGGGAGGCTGCTGGCTGAAGCTCTGGATGCTCGGGAAACCGACCCAGTCTCCCCCAACACTTGCAGAAAATGCCCTCTACTCACTCATCTTTCCTGACGACCAGGGTCCTTTGGGTCCCCAAATTTACAGAGACTTCATGGATTCCACTGAGTGGGGGAGTGGGGGGTGAGCGGGGGGAGGCAGCAGTAGAAGCAGCTACACAGCCCACAGACGCGGGTCTGTGATGGACAAGATATTCCCGTGGGGACTACAGTGGTGGTCAGGGCACTGGGAGGGAGGGCCCAGAAACCACCCTCCCCCAAAGATCTCCAGGCACTGGGCTCAGAAACCGGACTGTTTGAAGGGTGATCACTTAGCTGTGTGACACTGGGCAAGTTACCCAGCCTCTCTGAGCCTCAACTTCCTTACCTATACTGGCTTGTCATTTACAAGGTTGCTGGCAGGCTTAAATGAGAACATCTCTACAGAGCTTATCACAGCGCCAGGCACATTGTGAGTGCTTACCACTTGTTAGCTGTCGCTCTGCCCAAGGTTATCCAGACCTTATGTGTCTGGCCAGCCTTGAACCTAGGGATGTCTAGCTCTCTGGCTGTGTTCTTAACACCTCCCCAGGATCCTTTCACAGCCTAGATCTCCTCCCCTTTTCCCCACTCTTGTCACTCTCTTAAACTCACAGCTAAATTGTGACAAAAGAGGGATTTGTGGCAAATGGCTCAGCACGATTTAGAAGCAACTGCTGGGCACATCTGCTGCACACGTTGACAGACTCCAGAGAACAAAGCTGTGACCACCTCAGCTCACCTCCGGAGTCTACAGTGGGGGTGGGAAGGGAGGAGCTGGAAGACTGGGTGTGGGGCAACACCCATGGGGACCTCCAGGGGCCTCCCAGACCCTCCAGTTGTGTGTCTTTCAAAATCACAAAGCTTAGGAATGAGTTGTGTGTATGTGCTCTTTTTGTTGGAATCTCAAAAGTCAAAAGGTATTTTTTAACAGAGGTGGACACCGGAGAAATTCAGCGATGGCTGTGTAAGGCAGGTTTCCGGGCAGCCCAAGATGTGTGCAGCCTGACAATCCGGTCCCTGGGAGACGGAGCTGGTGCCGGGATGATGTGGGTACGGGGGCGGGGTACAGACAGAGACCAAGAGAGAAACAGAGGGAGGAACAGAGAGATAGATACAGAGGGAAACAGAGACACAGAGAAGCAGAGAGGGAGAGAGACAATAAGAGACAGAAACACACAGAGAAAGGCAGAGAGAGAAACAGAAAGAGACAGAGATACAAAGAGAGAAAGAATCAGAAGGAGAGAGAGAGAGGACAGAAAGAAGGAGAAAAGAGGACATTTGTTAATTTAAAGAGAAAAGAAAAGAGAGAGGCAAGAAAATGGAGAGAAAGAGCGGAGGCAGGGAGAACTTGAGGCGAGAAAGAGACAAAGATTAAAGGGAAAAAGGAAACATGAGAGAAAGGCTGAGGGGAGCAGAGAAAGGAGGTGGGAGGAAGTGGGAGGGGGCGGGAGGGATCTGATTAGCCAGTGAGGACCTTTCCCCATTTCTGTCTCCTGTATTTTTCCTCTGGCAGGTGGAGCGCCAAATTAGCAATAATCTCATGCCTGTGGAAGCCCTGAACCCCAGCCCAGTATCCAGGCTATGTTAGAGGTTTATGGATCTGATTCTGTCCTAGCTTTTTTCCCCACCAGTTTCTGCCCCAAAGTAGACACTTCTCCTAGGCACTCAATGCTTGTTCATAGGACACTACTTTGGAAAGACCCTGGGAGCTACCGACAGCCTGGAACCGGGCACATAATTTTCAAAATGCAAACATGGGGCCTCTTGTTCAAAAATTATCAAGACCTTGACAGCCGATCATTAAACCAAGCATGGGGCTCTTCCAAGGGCAGGGCACCTACTCCCCTCACTTAGATGCGAGTGAGTGGAAGAGCGAGGACCCCAGGGCCTCTGGGAATGGCAAGAGGCAATGGCTCTACCTTGGGTTTCTCTGTTAACTTCATTCATTCATTCATTCAACAGATATTTAAGACTGCTAGCCTGTAGCTACAGTCTTAAATATGACAAAACCCTCCATTTCTCAAGTACTTTTCTGTGCTAAGCATTTTATGTGTATTATCTCATTTCATTCTCATTAATAACTAGACAGCATGGCTGTTATTATCACCAGTCCCATTTTACAGATGAGGAAACTGAGGCCACTGGCTTAAGTCCCAGAGCCCTCATTCTTTACTCTCAGGCCTGTCTGTCTCTATTGCTCTTCTGAAAGGAACAGGAGACAGAAAGTGAGGCTCAGTAGAAAGGAGCATCTGCTTCATGATTTCTGGTGAGCAGGGAAATTAGAGGGATGAATATGGGAGTAGACTTTAAATAGGAGGAAGGCTCTTCCACATAAATGTAAGAGTTTTCACATACTGGGGTATGCGCAGAATTGGCAGGAAGCAACAAATCACGGCCCCAAAAGCACAGCCTGCCTGTGCCCTTGGGACACGGGAATGAGCAGAGTTCAGAAATTCAGCATCTGATGTGTAGTGAAAGCATCCGGTGCAAGGAATTACGGTTTTGTAAGTTTGGTTTGTTTCTCTGAAGTCGCTAACACACCGTGTCAGTTTGCCCTGCAGTGCGCACCACTTGATGGATGTGTCACGTCCTCCGGAACGGGGGTTCTTAGCCTGGGGGTGGGAGTGAGCTCTGATTCTCCTGCATCTGGATGTAGCTTTCCTGGTGGGCGCTCTCCAGAAGCAGACCCTGAGTTAAGATGCCACTAAAAGTGGTTGTTTGGGAGGTGATACCAGGAAGCACCAAAGGACAGTGGGTAAGTAACCCTCAGAAGGGAAGGAAGACCATAAAAATGTCTTATTATTGAGCACTGGGAACTCTGGGGACAGCATAGAACATACCTCACAGTTGTTCCTCCCAAGGGAAGTAAGAGCTGGGATAGTAATCCCTCAACTCCATCCCTCATTGGCTGAGAACTGCTCCCAGGTATATCCCTCTAGTGCGTCCAGATGCCCTGTAAGCCACGTAGAGTATTTAATTCTTACTTGTGGGTCTTGACGTTCGGTATACAAGTTATTACTAAATATAGAATTGTCGGTACACTACACAAATATTACAAATTTTCAGATGTAGATAGATGCTTTGTGAATATGACTGCAGGTGTGTGTTCGGGGGGAGAGGCACCTACACAAGACATATTTTCTCAATTACCCGACATACAAATAATAGTCCATTAGTAATACACCTCTTAGTTTCAAGGAACAGAAACCCAACTCAAATTGGCTTTATCCCAAAGAGAAGTTTTGGTTCATATGATTGCAAAGGCAAGAGGAAGTGGGTCTGACTTTCAGTCCAGTTGGATCCAAGAGCCTCAGCAACGTCACCAGGAATCTCTTTTTTTCCATTTCTGGGATTTGTTTTTCTTGGTCTTTTTTTCATTTACAGCCAGGCTTGTCCCATGTGACAGCAAGATGGCTGCCGGCAGGTCCTGTCATCCCTCCAGCAGCCTGGCAACTCCCACACAAAGAGTGAGCCTGTTTCCCATTGGCCCAGATTGGGTCACGTGACCATCTCTGAGCTAATTCTGGAATCTCTGATTGGCCAGACTGTGGTCACGTGCTAAGAGTCAGGCGGTAGGGTGGCTCCACCCAAGCACGTGGACTGAGATCCCCTCTCTCTCGTGGTTCCCCAAAGTAAAATGGAGGAGCTATTACTAAAGGAAGGGAGCCTAGATTTCCATTACAACCAGCATGTGGCGTGCCCGCCACGAAAAAGGGACCTTCCTTTTGGAAAATGTTGGGATGTAGACCAAAATATACCAGGGTCTTCCTAAAGAGACATACGGTTGGTTGCCATGATTTGGGGATAAAAGCATGGTTCTTGCAACATAATTTGATGAAATCATTTTGATTATATAAACCGCTCAGAGAATCCTCCAGTAGAAAATAGTTGAAATTCAGGAAGGAGGGACTCTGGGGTGTGTGTGTGTGTGTGGCAGGGGTGGGAACTGAGGCAGAGTGGGTAAATATCCACGGTAGAGAAGAGGTCCAGGTAGAAGAGCCTCCCTGCAGGTGGGATCCCGCAGTACCGTGGGTTGGAGCCCGACTTATATAAGAAAAGCGGGATTCTGGAACTGCTGGCAAAGCCTTTCAGATAAATAAGCACAATGGTTCCCTACTGATTGTCCTTGGCATTCTTTTTAGCTTTTGAAACAACACATTCTGCTGCAGTAAACAACCTTGTACAAGCATCCTCTCCCCGGTGCCTTGTATTTCTGTGGGATAAGTGGAATAAATTATGATGCCGCACCCCATGGGCTATAACTCAGCTTTAAAAGAATAAGCTGGAGCTTTGTGCAATGACCTGGTGAGATGTCCGGGATAGATATGTCCCCTCTCTCTCTCTCAATAAAAAAAAAAGCAAGGTGCAGAATTTTTTCTTTTTTTGAGGAAAACTAAAAACTTTTGTGTTTTTCTGAGCAAGGGGAACGTTGTGGAAGGACGCCCATCAAACAATGAATATTAGTATTTTAAGGACGTGGGACTAGAGGGCTTGAAAAGGTGATTAGCTTGCTTACTAGTCCAGTGGGCTATTTTTATACACGTATATATTTCACACGCAATCAAACAAAAATGTAAAGAGGAAGCCTGCCTTCTAAGAAGGTTGAAGATTGGCCTGCAGGTTGGGGCTTAGGGAAAATTGAAAAGGCATAATATTGCTTTTATAGAAGAGGGAGGTAGGGTTGGTAGATAAAATGCCCAGTTAAATTTGGATTTCACATAAAGGACAAATAAATTTTAGCATAAGTATATCCCAAACATTGCACTCTCCCACTGGCCCAGCTTGGGTCATGTGACCACCTCTGAACTAATCATGGAACCTCTGATTGGCCAGAGGGTAGTCAGGTGCCCATAAGGTCAGAATTTATACTACAGATTTACACATATTTTTCAAAATCTGATTTTCAAATTTAACTGGGTGTCCTACAGTTTTATTTTCTAAATTTGGCAACCCTGTGTGGAAAGAAGTAAGCTGTCTGGGTAGGGGGTGTGGGTAGTGAGCAGGGGGCCCCAGCTCTGTAAGTGGGAGAGCACTGAAGTTTGGAGAGGGAGAGAGATTACAACAGGAGCCCAGGAATGTGAGACTCTTGAGGACAGAACTGGGGAAAGAGAATTTTAAGGAAGTTTCCTTGGGTGATGTGCCTCTCACTCAGTTCCCTTGAGGGACCATCAGTAAAAATTCGATTCTTTTAAGTCTTCTGTGGACTTAGAGTGGTTGAGGCCTACACTGTGTGAGCCCCTGGTCCAAGGTGAGCCCATTTTTTAACCATAACACCTTCTGCCTGGATCTATTTCATGGGCAAGGAGGAAGTACCAACGATGTTCGTTTCTCTTTCTCTGTCAGGAGTCAAGGGCAGTCCAGTCATCCTCCAAACTGAAAACTGTTGTATCAGAAACAGTCCATTTCATCAGATGACTTTGTCCAAAGGGAATAACCCTTGTGAGGCAGTGAAGTGTGGCTGAGGCTGCCATCTGGTGGTTGAAAGGGACTCAGACGCTGGCAACCTTGGCCATACCTTGCTTGGGCTTCCCTGTTGATATTCATTTCTTCACAAATATTTAAGAATGCCTATATGTGCCAGGCAACCATGTTGCAACAGTAGTATTAATAGCATTGTTTTAAAATGGGAATTTTTTAGTTGAGTGCAAATAAAAACTTCTACTGGAAATGTAAGGAAATAAAAAGTAGGTATTTAAAACTTGTAAGCCATAAAATTCATGTCGAAATTATTTTTTTCTATCCTACATCATCTTTTAGGGTAGAGGGTTAGTAAATCTTGGACAGAGTTATAACATGGAGAGAGAAAGAGTGGGGAGCAGAGGGAGGGCGAGAAACTTGGAATGGGAGGTTGGTGGGGGCACAAGAGCTGAAAAGTTGATAGAACTTTCCAGAAAGTGGCATTCATACCTTATCTTTGCTTTCAGATTCCACTTTGGTGAAATATTTCCTCTGTTTATACTGTTGCAGAACATACAGAACCATCACCTGTATTTATGGAGCTGGTTTCATGCGTTATTATGCTTTACACTTGGGACAGGTAGGTTGATGTTGGTGCCATCAGCAGGCCAGGGTTTTCTATCCACTTAGTGTCCATTCTTAGTTGCTTGCTTTTGTCCTCACGCTGGACTCTTCCATTGCGAGATGAACACTCAAGTCCTGAAGTATCGTGACTGGGTTCAGAAAGGAGAAAAGGGGGCTGGTGCTGTAGCAGCTGTGTCTGGCCCCTTTAATCAGGAAAGCAAACACTTTTTTAGCGCAACCCTCACTCTCCACCAACACACACACACACACACACACACACACACAGCCAACTTCAGCTAATGCTTGTTGACCAGAATGGGTCAGAAGATCAACGCTAACAGCAAGGGAGGCTGAGGAACTGTGTAACAGGATTGTCATAATTGAAACCAGCCATGACCCGTTGTTGGAAGATGGGTTCATGGCTGCTCTGAACAAAATTAGGGTTCCATTAGCAGAGAGAAGAGAAACAGATATTGGATATTGTCTGCCCCAGCATTCCATCACTTTTAGGACAGTTAGTAACTTTTCCTTCCTCTTTTGTGCAGCGATTTAGAAGCCCCATAGCGAGGAGCTTCGCAGTGACACAGAAAGGCGACTCCTCCCTACTGGGGTCCCTCACTCCAATACGCTGCTAATCGCTGATGGAGTCAAGTTTCAAACCCAGAGTTGCAGCTCCTCACTACTGCTGAACACAGCCAAACACCTCTCAGGACAAAACCCAGTGAGGCAGAGTCCCTGAGCTCAGGGCGTCCACAGGATCAGAGCCTGCTTGGGTTCTGGGTGCCCAGCACTGCTCAGGCTGGCTCAGGCATTCCTACCCAGGACATCGACCAGGAGCCAGACCTCCTGTGTCCCCTTCCCTCATGGATGAGCTACGTGGACTTGGGCAAGTGACTTAGCCTCTCTGAGCCTCAGATGCCACATCTGTAAGAGGAGAATGATAATAATTTTACTGACAGGAGTAAATGAGATATTAAAGGGCATCAAATAACTAGGAAATCTAAAACTATTCTAAAAGAGAAAGTGCTTTTAAAATGTAGAAAACAAAACAAAAAGAACTAGCAAGCAGCCAACGAACGCCAGCTGCTATTACCGATTGCTATGATTATTACTATGTTATCCTGGCAGGGACCTCTTTGGTCACTGCTTTATTGTTCTCCCTCTCCTGGCCCAGGGCTGCCCATTCTGCCCGGTTTGTCTGAAGCACATTTACTAGTGCAGGTGGGTTCATGGTCTCAGGGGAAGCTCTGTCTCTCCACTATTGTTCTAAACTTGTAGGCAGCCAGGCCCGGGAAACAGAATCTTGGTTTCCGAAAGCATCCCGGGCACCCTCTGCCTTTCCGTCTTCTTTCTTCACCCTGTCTGTCCTTCCTCGGAATCTCCTCGGTTCCATACCCGATTTTGAGTGACAGGCCCATGGATGATTCAGCCCTACCCTGGTCCTGCTAGTGGCCCCGTCCCACTGGTGAAACTTCTCTCCAGGAAACCTATCAGAAGCCCCACCCCTTCATTTTATAACGGAGGATGATTGGATAGCTGCAGGGAAGGAGCACGCCCGACGTCCACCCAGGATGCTGCCCTACGTGCCTCCCCCCCCCTCCACCGCCCCGTTCTCCATTTACTGTGAGCTGTCCCTGAGGTGATAAGGCGAACTTGGAGCCCCCTTCCCCCATCCTTGAAAATTACCTAAATTTTGGATTGGATTCCCCACGTGGCCACCAGAGGGAGCATTAAACACAAAGTCCAGTCCTATCCCTCCCCTCCCTACCTACGTGTGGTCTGCCCCCTTCGGCTGCTCTGCCCCCTCCCACCATGCAACCCCCTCTCTCCACCCTCCAGCCACACTGGCTGTCCCTCAAAGGGGACAAGCTCCCACTGGCCTCCCTCTGCCCCGAAGCTTCCCCAAACATCCCCGTATGGCTTTACTCTCCTTTCCGTCCCAGCTTAAAATCACCTCCTTGACCGCCCACCCCTAACCACAGCCGCACCTGGCTTATGCCTGCACTGGTCATTCCTGGCTCGTATCCTTGCTTGTCGTCATCTATCAGGATTTTTCTCCTTTCTTCTGGGTACCACCTGGAGGATTGCTTTCTTTGTCAAATGGAGACAGGCCAGTGATGGCTAACTGTATGTGTCAATTTGACCGGGCTAAGGGATGACCAGATAGCTGGCCAGACATTATTTTCAGGTGTGTCTGTGAGGGTGTTTCCTCAAGAGATTAGCATTTGAATTGGGAAACTGAGTAAAGATCGTCACCCTCACCAAGGCAGATGGGCATCTTTCCAACCCACGGAGGGCCTGAAGAGAACAAAAGGCAGAGGATGGAGAATTTGCTGTCTGCTTGAGCTGCAGCTTCTCTGCTCTCCTGTCCTCGGAAACTGATGCTCCTGGTATGTCCTGCGTGGTGGTATGTGATGATGGCAGTGGACATGTCTTGTTCCAAACATTCCCCAAATGCTCCTGGAACCATTCCGAGTCAGCAGTCCTGTCTTGGCATTCAAAGTCTCAGGAGGTGTCATCCCAGCCGAATCCCCAGAAAATGGAAACATTCCACTCTGTGCCAGCCTGGAGCGTTTGTAACAAAAATCCCATAGCTTTGACTCTTTTTCATTTCTTTTATTAGCATCAATATATACAAAGTGGAAAATGACTTCATTTCATTATTCTAGCTTAGAAAGTTTGTTTTCCGTTTAATTCTATTTGGGCATAAAATGGAAATGAAAACTTCCCAGGAGAAAGCCTACCTTTGGGGGTTCCGAACAACTCAGTAAAACGTGACCTCAAATGACCCAGCGACCTCAAAAACATAGGAAAGTCATACCCTTTGGATTGACCAAAAGAAAGGTCACTTTTGCCCAAGGCTCACGCTCAGCCTGCATCTACCCACGTATTTGCCCAGTCCCGTCCGTCTGCTCATACAACCATTTGGATCGCGCAGCCACTTCGTTTCCTGCTGGGCTGCTTGGCAGTCTCCAAAGCTATCAGCCTGAGGTTCCGCAGGCTCTCCAAGGAGCTGGCTTCAAAAGGTCATTTTTAAAGCATGTCCGTGGAACTAAATAAGCATGGCCATCAAGGAGCAACCAGAATACTTAAGTTGGCTAAATAATTCTACCCTCTACCACCAAAAGAAGCAGAAAGATGAGTCCCAAGCTGAAGAGGGTTGAGTGTGTGCGTTTTTAAAGCACAGGGTGGTAGCTGGCAGATACAGCTTATACGAATTAGCATGTAATACGCACCATCACATGCATTCTTTGAAGCTCGAAATCTCTGTAAACGTATTTCCCCGATGTTTCACAAGAGGAGCTTGTAGGAAGGTTCAGTCTGTTCTCAAGTTTAAGATTGTATCCTGTTCAAAAATATTTAATCCCAGCGGGTTTTAACATTGAGCTTATTAAAAACAGACATGACGTGAGCTGAAATGAGGTGCCTGGTAACTTTTTGGCACAATTATTATGATTTGTTTTACCTTTACATATTACAAAGACACATTCAGGTATTTTAAAAAGAAAAATAGACACCAACCTGTCTTTTCAATCACACTGTACATTGTCAAGCTCGCATGATCCATCTTCTGACTAAAACAAACTTTTAAAACATGGTCACAAAAAAATTAGAAAAATAAAACATGGTCACAGGTGCTGTATGACTAGGACAGAACTAAGACATTGGAATCCTGGAAGAAAAAGAAAAATCAACACCTCTCTACCCCATCCAACAGCCAATAAGAACTCCTGGGCCATGGCCTGGCCAGTTTCAGGGAACAGGGTTAGAATAAAGATTTTATATTTTGTCAGTCTTTATGAAAGGCAAATACTTAGTGTCATGTAACCACAGTATGTCCTAAAATTAAATATCATTAATAGAGTCTTCATTCTGGATGACCCAGGGTTAGGGTTAGAATCAGCATCAAATAGATATAAAAGCAAAGATTTGATTCTGCCTTCCAAAAAAACGTTTGCATTATTTGCATTGCTGGTCTTTCTCCAGACGTGACATTGCTCACTAATGGTCTGGAACATTTCTCCTCTGGTTCTTTCATAAAATGGGGTGGGCTTTGGGCAGCTGGACAGCAGCCTTTTATGATCTCTTGCTGTGCATCGTGAATGCATGCTTGAAGGAGCAGATGAGCAGGACTCTTTTCTGGCAGAAGGAAAATATTTGGGCCTCAGACCCCCCCAGGACTGAGGTGCACGGCCCCGGCTGGGAGGAGGGAGGGAGGGTGTGTGTGTGTGTGTGTGTGTGTGTGTGTGTGCGCGTGCACGCATGCGCAAAGCCAACTGCCATATTCTGTTTCGGATGCTTCCTAAGCAAGCTACCAAAACATGGACTCCCAGCCATTCTCCCAAAGGCAAGGCAGCCAGAAAGATCTTGTTTGAAAACCAGCTGATTTCAAACAATTCTAGAGAGCGTGGGAAGGCTCCAGAGTACCCCAAAAGCCACTGGGCCGGTGTGCCTCTCTGAGCCACTGGCGGACACTAGGGAGATGAATTAGCCTCACATGCACTTTTCCTTCCAAGCATCCTCACCCCTTGCCTTCTCTTTACACCTATATTTAGAAAAGAATCTTCCAGATAGTCACACACTCACCAGCCCTACTGGGTTGAAGTGAAAGGACTCTGATAAAATACCAGGATGCGGGATTAATGAGATGCTAAGAGTTCCTTTCTGGCCTAAAATTCCTCCTTCTCTCCTCACTGGAGTTCAAATCGTGTGATGTGGATGCCGTCGTGGCTTTAAGCCCCCCGTTCCTGTTCCTTGGCACCTCTATGGTCAAGCATTCACGCCACCATCCAACATCCGGGCAGAGCTTCAGAGAATAGAAAAGTAGTTTCTTCTCATAGGACCCTCCCTCCCTCCAAAATACTTGATTGCAAGTGTATTCTGAAGGTACCACCTTTTAGAGTGACGGTGCACTTGAGTCTCCCTTATTTTGAGGGCTCTGGCAGTGCAGCACCCCGGGAGGGAAACAGAGCTCACCCCTGGACTTCTCCCCTGCCACCCAAAGCCTAAGTCTTAGCACTATGGGCGGTACTGCTCACGCCTGCAAAGACTACGGATCTATCATCACAGCTTGAGGGTGGCCTTGTTGAACAAGGTGATCGATTCTGGCCCTTGGAGCATAAATTACCTGCTCTTTCATCGTTGAAAGAGTATCATTTTATTCTCTCGATTCCCTTAGCCAGCTTTGCCCCTCATCCACTTCTTCACTGGAACTCTCAGATCTCTCATCTTCTCTGAAAACTTTCCTTTGTCATCTGTCACCTTTATAGAAAGAAAACATTTTCTTAGTTTGCCAGCATCCAGCGAGGCCAGGGCGGTGAAAGAGAATGTTTGTGTAACACCTTTGCTGCCTTCAGAGGGGCCGTGGGAGGGAGGGGACGGGGCAGGTTCTTTTAGAAGCTGGGGAAATTGGAAGGGACAAAACAGACTGGTTTTGGAGTAGTGCTGTTTAAGTCTCCGTGCTAAATTTCAACCCAAGTTAATCCAACAAGAAATACCCTTTCCAACCTAATCTCGGGACTTAGATTTGTACGAAAAACACCATGGGCACGGATCCTGAAGATGCATGCTATTTGATGCAGCCGTAGCACGGCACTGCCGATAGGAGAAACAGCCTGTTGCTGGGTTTTTTTTATCCTCTTCCCTCCTCTGCCGTGTTTGCTATTTTACGGGTCCTCCACCTGCCTTCAGGATTGAGGCTGTAGCACAAATTTGGCTGCAGCTGCGATACATCCAACCACACCGATTTCGATTTTAAATATAATAAATACAGTGAAGAAAACAGAAAGTCTTCAGTAAAGAGTCTAAAGAAAAGACAGCCGACACTCTGGGCTTTCCATCAAATGCCACATGGTCTCTGGATGAATTTCTCGAGGAGGCTGTAGTTGAGTTTGTATCTGTTAAGTTCCCTTCTCGCGTGGAGCTCTCTCTAGATGGAAACTTCATACTCTCTGGTTTCCTGTGAGAGAGAGAGAAGCACAGATATGTTGACCCCTTGTGTGGCAGAGTGACTCATGAATCGTTCTGGATCTTCACCCTTCTCTGTATCCAAGATATTGGACGTAGGACTTTGCAGTGCTCTTTACTCTAAACTTGACTTGCTTTTACCAGTGGGTTATGGGAAAGTGGGTCATAAGAGGGGCCTGAAAAGTGCCTGTGTGTTTCTGCTGCTGGCGTCCTGCCCTTCTGCCTTCACCATGAGTAGAGCATGCCTTGATGGCCTTTAGCACCGGCAAGAAGATGAGAGTCACGGACAGCAGAGCTGAGTCATCAGCCAACCACAGATATGTGAGTGAGCACTGCCAAACCAGGACTACCGCCCAGCTGAAACTAGCTGAGAACACTGTCCCGTGGACTGAGAGTAAATTAACGCTTGTTACTTTGAGCGACTGAGTTTTGGGATTGTTACTCAGCATTATCATAGTGCTAGGTGACTGATACATACACGAGTAAGTCTTAATAAGGTCTAGTTTCTAAAGTGCTATTTTTCATCAGCTTGACCTTCTCTGAGGATTCAGAAACAAGCTATACACAATGTAAAATAACATATGACCTTGTCTTACCAGTGCCATATCTAAAATGACCACTACACGTAGGCAGCAACCAGTTCAATTTCTCCAATACTCGTGGAGTGTGTGTAATATGCTCCAGGCCCCCAGGCCAGAGGAGTAGGGAGATATAAGAAGTCATAGGCTCGGCCCCTATGTCACTGTCACATGCTTTAATGGAGGTCTACAGTTCCCACTGGGTCAACACAGATAAGCAATTCTGTCTGTGCTTCATGGTAGATGCGAGTTTGGGGTGCAGGCTCCAAGGTGGTCCTCATGGTCCCCAACCTCCTGGTATTCACATTCCTTGTATGATCCCTTCCCCTTAACTGTATGCAGAACCTATGATTTGCTTCTAAGCAACAGAATACAGCAAAGGGGCTAGGATGTCACTTCCGTGTTTATATTTTGTAGGGTTGTGCTCTCTCTCTCTCTCTCTCTCTCTCGCTGACTCTGAAAAAGCAAGCTGCCATGTTGTGAGTTGTTCTATGGAGAGGGACACATACAAAGGAACTGAGGTTGACAGCATGCAAGAAACTGAGCCCCTTAGTCCAACGACCTGCAAGAAACTGGATGCTGTCAACAGTCATGTGAGCTTGGAAGTGGATCCTTCCCCGGTCAAGCCGCAGACGAGACCGCAGCCTTGACCGACACCTTGATTGTAGCCTGTGAGTCCTGGAGCAGAGGACCTACATAAGCCGTGCCTGGACTCCTGACCTACAGAATCTATGGGGTAATAAATGTGTGTCCTTTAGGCTCCTAAATTTGCAAAAATATTGTTACACATCAATTGGTAACAGGAGGTCAGAGGAAGCAGGAGTGCTGGAAGGTTAGCACGGACATGGAACAAGCTTATGCCCCCAATATTGGGAGATGATTGTACATCACCACACAGTGAATTTGAAGGCTGTGGTTTTGCAAACTCGTGACCAGCCTTCTTCTTCTTCACATGTGCCTCTGGGCCTTTGCATGTGCTCTCCTGTCTTCCTGGCATCTTTTTCAGCCAACTTATATGACTCAGCTTTCTCAAAGATGAGATGAGATGGCCTTCTCCCATCCCATCATACACTCATAGCACCCTGTCCAATTTCTTTCACGGCCCTTCAAATTATGGTTGGCCCTTAAAAGTTACGGTTTGTTGCAATCAAGATACTCACTGGCATATTTGATTGTTTGAGGTTCAAGGAGAGGCAAGAGAGGCTGACAGAGTTTGCATCCTGGCTGCAGGTTGTGTGTTCTGGCTGTGTGCAATCTTGACCAAATCGTCTTTCCTCTCCCTGAGCCTCAGTGTCCTCATCAGCCAATCAGAAATAACTAGAGAATCCATCACAGAGAGTTACAAGGATGCAAGGGGGTTATGCGTTTAAGGTGCCTGGCCCATAATATTACTATTACCATTACTACTACTACTACTGATATCTGTGTCCTTTGTGAGATTGTAAGCTCATCGAGGAAGGACTGTGTCTATTTGGTTCAGCTGTGTCCCTAGTGCCAACACAAGGCTGCTGCTCAAATGTGTGGGGATGGCGCACAGTGCCGTTCAATAAGGAATGTAGTCTAATAAGATGTCGGGAGGTAGTTTAATCAGATGTTGGGAATGCTGCCCACTGCCACCAGGCCACCGCTGGGCTCTGACCCATTTTAGCTGCCTCTCCATGGGTCTCTGGTGCAGCCCCTTCTTTCTGTGACCATTCTGCTAAGAACAAAGAGTTACAGGCTTGTCATCAATTCCTAGAATGAGCTGAGTTCTCCAGCAGTTACCTCAATAGGGGTCTTGGCGGGGATGAGACAGGACGACCACTGGCATGGTGAGCAAAAGGAAATTAAACCTCCCGTTTTGATGTCGATGGATTCAGAGCAAAGAGGGAGGCACCAGGGAGAGAAGAGAGACCCACTCACCCCTGTCTCATAAATGGGGTTGTCAAACTCGGTTTCCACGGTGATCTGGCTGTAGGGGTGGGAGTACATCAGGGGCAGGCGGAGGTTGGAGTAATAGCGGCATCTGGAGAAGAGACGGTGAAGGGAAGAGAAGTTACTTTTCCTGGACGAGGAGACACCTTACAGTCCCACAGGGGAATGGTGGGTGCCACTTCCTGAGCATGGGCACCTCCACGGATAACGAGGAGGATGTGTGGAGACGGCCTCTTGGAGGTGAGAACCCGAGTGGGGTAAAAGCTGAAATCATAATCGCTCTCAATTTCTAACCCAGTCAGTGATCCTTAAAACCCCGGACCTCCCCTTACTGGAGCTTAACGTGTTTTCTCCTGTAAGATGATACAAGTCCCTCTTTAATGCAAAGGGCAAGCGCAATAATAATGAGCATTTATTAAGCATATACTGTGTTGCCTCAGAGCAGCCTTCCCTGACCACCTATTCAGATCTGGTCTCTGTTCCCACACCCTGTCTCTCTCCTTTATTGTGTTTATTATAGTGTGTGATAATGTGTGTATTTCTCCTCTCCCCCTTCCAGACTGTGAGCTCCACAGGGACCATTTAGAGCAGGCAAATGCCTGCCTCAGGGCCTTTGCACGTGCTGCTTCTCTGCCTGGAATCCTCCTCTCCCAGATATCTGCATAGTTTACTCATTGTTGCTTTCAAGCTCTTACTCAAATGTGATTTCTCACTGGGGCCTCCTCTACCCCTCCCCCACTTAAAATGCAACCACTGCCTCACCCCAGCTCCCTTTTTCTCTCTTCTAAGTTTTCTTTTGCTCCCTGCATTTTTCACCTTCTAATGTACTACTTACTTTTATATTATACTTTACTTATTGTCTCTCTTCCCCCATTAGAACCTGTGCCCCACATGTCAACGATTTCTTTTTGTTTTGTTCACGACGATGGTCTTAGAGCCCAGAAAATGGCCTGGTACAGAGTCGGTGCTCAATAATTGTGAAACTGAACGAATTAGTGAATATGCTAGCCATAGATGAACATCTTCCTTCCTTGTCAAAGGCACGTTCTATGATCCCCGACACCTGGGACAATGACATTAGACTGTCAATACATACATGTTGAATAAGTGAGGGAATGGATGAGTGAATGAAGGAAAGAATGAGTCAGTGTGCCTGGCAATAGGAAATGTCTCTCTCTGTGGGGTCAGGAGAGTGTCTGTCTGATTTGTTGCTGCATGCTCTGCCCTCCTACCATGAAGGGTTGGCAGGCACACGATCTAAATATTTCTCAGAGTTGAATTGAATCACAACATCCCTTCAATCACACAAATGCCACTGTCCCCAAGAGTGGAGACCTTGAGGCTCAGGGTCCATGACGAGCCCAGCCCCTCAGCACGCTGGTCGCCGAGTGGGTGAGAGCCCCATTCCCACCCGAAGCCCCATACCTGGTGATGTAAATGTAGGCTCCTCCCAGCAGTAAGGAGATGAGGAGGGCCGGGATGAAGATAGCCAGTGCCACGTTTCCCCCTTCCAGAGACGTCTCGGCTGCCGCTTCTGCTACTAAACGCATAAGCCGGTGAAGGCCCCTGGCTCCCAGGGGAGTACCCGCCCTCCCAGCCCTGCACCCACTCCAAGACCTAATATCACAGAGCCAGCCACTGGAGAACCATCTCCAGAAGGGAGAAGAGGCAGAGAGTAAAGGAAATGGTGCTGGTTCTTGGCAACAGAGCCCCAGACCTATTCTTGGATGGGGTGGTCATCAGTTGAAATCTGGTTAAAATCCAATTCCAGGGAAGACCTGGAAAAATCCCCAACGTGCTAACTGGAAAGGCAGATCTGCCTGACAGTCCATGGAGAAGACAGAGTTGTGTCTAGACGGGCAGGTCCCTCCCAGACCTGCTCAATCAGACCCTCCAGCAGAGGGCGCTGGGCAGCTGGGTCAGTGCTCGGTACCTGCACACCTCATGACACCCCAACTGCACACCCCACGACACCCTAACCATGAAGACAGTTTTCATCCTCAGAGGCCACGGCTGCACACTCTCAGGCAACCCTCTCGGCCTCACCTGGGGCCTCCCGCTACCTCCCAGTGGTTAGAGGAAATCACAAGAACTATGATGATTATTGTGGAGGTGGAGGCAGGGAAGGGGGCCTCCAGACGCCACATCCCTCCTGGACACACTCTGCCGTTCTCCACAGCCACGGCTAACAGAGCTCGGCGTTACGCAAATCTGCAATCCGTTACCCACCACTCCTTGGGTCTGAAAAATCAGTCTTAATACCCGTGATAAATGTGCGAGCCCAGAACATTACGATGGCATCACACCCGCTGAGCAACCCAGGCCTTTGAGGTGTTCTCATGGTCCATTGGCCGGTGCAAGACAGCGAAGGAAGGGCCTGCATAGAGCCTAACACCACAAATGCCCTTCTTCTTCTAGCGGAGTGACTGATACATGCTCCCCACAGCCTACACATGTATTTGAGCTCCGGCTCTGTCTGCTTGGATTAAAATGTCATCTGTTGCAGAAGAGAGCAACTAATGACATGTAATTTCCACTGCCCCAGATTCTGAGTGAACAATTTATTGTCAGAAAGATAAGTGGCTCCAAAAATAATTTAAAAAACTGTCCAATTGGTTAAAACTTTTTTTTAAACAAAATATGTTATTTTTTTCCTGACACGACAGCCCAGTGAGTGGTTTTGTACCAAACTGAACGAAGGTTATACAGAATGCAGAACATTCTACGTGTGGGATGCATTGAAAAGGGAAGATAAAACAAAATCCTGGATCACTTTTAGCATCTGTTCCACATTAATAAATCTCACTTGGTAATTTCTAACAAGAACAGAAAACAAGGGGGATCCAGGGACAGCTATTTTGGGGAAGAAAAAGATGGAGGGGAAAACAGACCACAGAGCATCCCCTGGAGAAGACCTTTCCCTCCCAAAACCAGGAGCTTGCTCAGCATGAAAAGTGAGGCATCTCTGGATTTAGCTCCCCCAAACAGCACCACATGGCCGAAAAGTTTTACAAGAGGGTATGTGTTTCTCAGGGACGTGAACTCCCAGATGTTTTTACCTCGTCATCATGAACAGAACGGGCGTCAAATCTCTTTTAGGTCATAGTTAGGACTATAAGTTGCAAATTCAATGATTTTTTTTTCTTTACAATGTCATTTGTTTTGAAATTATCCTCAGCAGTGTGAAGGCAGCATTTTTGCTTAATTTTCTGTTAAGCGCCTCGATAAGGATTTCCAAGGACCTTCCCTTGCTTTCTGCTATTAGCTTGGTTTATGGGATTTTTTTCTTCATGGGACTCACCTTCTAAAGCGTGTTCAAAGCTGTCTTGATTAACTGAAAGAGAAATTGGAGCATTGGTCAATGTCAAGTGAATTCACTCTGTTTGCATGAAGCACCCCCCCCCCAAATTAGGTGCAAAAGTCCATTCCATGCTTTGCTGTAGTGCTGTGGTTTTGTTTATTTTTTTAAATCTTAGGCTACTGGAATTAGTGGAAATGCCTCATTCCCTTCCTAAGTTCCTAAGAGAAAATGAGACAGATATGAAAGGAAAAGGACAATAATTACTGAATACTCACCATATGTCAGATACTGGGCATCAAGAGCTTTATATATATTTGCTCACTTAACACTCACAACAATCTCATTAGGTAGATATTATTCTCATCCCCATTTAACAGATAAGCAAAGAGAGGTTCAGAGAAGTGAAGTGATTTCTCTGACACCACAGAGCTCCTAAGTGATGGAGGCAGGATTTAAACTTGCTTGGCTTTCTTGGGCCTTTGCTCTGAACTACATAGTCCTGGTCTCTTCAGTGTTTTTGTGTCAGACCAAGGCTGATGAATGGCGAGGGGCAAGACAAAATTCCAAATCCGAAATCCCGAGCCCAGCCAGAGGTGAAATTGTTTTCCTGCTTTGAAATATACATTTATGTGAACCTTTCTAATTTCACTTTTATTCCATATTGATTTGGAATATAGCATTTTTATTCCATATTTTCATTCCTTCATTGCCATAGACTGGAACTCTCTGGAGTTGCTTTATTCCTCTGGATTCCCTGTACAACTTCTCTGGAAGTTCAGGATGATGGGGGCTGGTGTCTTCACGCTTTGGCATCCAAGTCATCATGATAGCTGAGCACAAAAATATACCCACAGGGACGGGGTTCAGGGATGCAAAACCCCCAGAGTGAAGGGCTTCGATGGAAAGATTGCATGATAAGGTCGTGGGAGGAGCTGGCCCCCAAAGGCCCAGCAATAGCCATGTCCTACATAATACGGAGATTTCCTAGTAAGAGCTTTGGTCAAAGTGACTCTCTGACTTTCATCGTTATCATGTGATGATAACAAAACCAGCCGACAAAAAAGCGAACTAACTAACTAACTGACTGCAGACATCTCTGGAGCCAGGGCATTAGGAAAATGGAAAGATTAAGGCAAATGCTTCCTACCCAAGACATGAATGGGACCTTGATTGCGTGTCTGGGAGGGCATGAGCTTCCATGAAATCTTAGAAATGGAAGGAAATGTTGAACCTCTGAGTGTGATCAGTGGGCCCCGGAGGCACGTGCTAAGAGGCAGCTTCCTGGGCCCTTTCCTGGACCTGCCAGGGCAGCGTCCTTGGGAACCCAGGGCCCCTGAGTCCCAGGGGGTGGTCTCACACTGGTGCTCTGTCATTTCTCCAACTCCAGACCACAAACGATGGACCCCACATTTTTGGGGAAGAGGAAGTGATTTATTATTTCATTACAGAGTTGGCAGGGTGGGTCACAGGAGTGGAAGTGGAGAGGAAAGGGCAATGGTCTCCCAAGACAATGTCTTTCCTGCTAGACGGTCTCTCGTACCTGAGGGGCCAGGACTGCCTCACCGGTGGGGTTTCAAAGGTAGGGAATTTATAATTAGCAGAAGTGGGTTCAAATCCTAGCTTTGTCTTATACCAGTTGTGTGGTTTGGGGTAAGTCACTTAACTCTGTGAGCTTCTCTGTCCACATGTGTGAAATGGGTGTGAGGCTCGCCTGTCTCAGAGTACGGTCATAAGGCTTCAATGGGGTGATGCAGGGAAAATCTTTTTTATAGGTGCAATTCACATAACATAAAATTAACCACTTTAATTCAGTGTCCAATTCAGGGGCATTCAGTACATTCACAGTGTTGTGCAAGCATCACCTCTATCAAGTTCTAGAACATTTTCATCATCTCAAAAGGAGATTCGGTATCGATTAAGCAGTTACTCTTCCGTCCCCACCAACCCCTGGGGATCTAATCTGAGTTCCATCTCTATGGATTTACCTATTCTGGACATTTCATTCGAATTGAATCATACAATACGTGACCTTTTGTGTCTGGCTTCTTTTCACTGAGCATAACCTTTTCAAGGTTCATCCATGTTATAGCATTCCTTTTTACGGCTGAACAATACTCCCTTATAGGAACATGCCACATTCTGCTTATCCATTCACCAGCTGATGGACATTTGGCTTGTTTCCATCTTTTGTGAATGATGCTGCTACGATCATTTGTACAAGTGTTGGTTTGAATACCTGTTTTCAATTACTTTGTGCCTATACCCAGGAGTAGAAATTCTGGCCGGGAAAGTATTTTTAAGCCTTAACGCTGAACTTCATGAACGATCATTTGGGGATCCGCTGAAGTTATGGGTTCCCAAGTAGAAATGTAAAACTGCATGTTTCGGTTCCCCCGGGGGAGAGAATTCAGAGCCTTCTGCCTCATTCTCAAAAGGGTACTAACACCATGAAATGTTAAATCCACTTGCCTAAAGCGTTGAACATACTTAGGATATGATTATGAATTTCACACCTCAAAGACACGGATAAATGGATCCAAATCTCACTAGGTGTGCCCTAACTTAATTTCAACGATGAGTGCTTTACTGATTCTAAAATACACTTCCCCCCGTTTTCACCATCTCTGAGATGGGGGGTGTCTTACAATCACTGGGGTATTACAATCGCTGCCACCAGGTGGCGCTCAAGATGCCTGTGCTTGTGCAATCATCAGCCCAGGACCATCAGTACCTGGAGGACAGGTGTGAGCATCTTGGGAGAACGCCCAGAGGCGACAGGGGAACACCCATCACCCTTGGGAACCAAGTGGTTGTGAGAAGGGGGTGCAGGAGGCGGGAAACGTTTCAGCCACGCTGTCCAAGCAGGAGTCAAAAGCAGGCTGCCTCTCCTTTATGATAAAAACCTAAGCTCTTTTAGTAAGTAAAAACAAAAATGCTAAGCAAGAAGAAGGCACCGTGTCATAGTTTAATTGGAAGCCATGTCCTTCCTCAGCAGTGCAGAAAATAACCGTGGTGTCTTAGATTTAGTGAAACACAGTAGCCTGGCTTTTTAGAGCAAGTTTAGAATCGCTGCAAGTCAGTCTTTACATCTCTGGGTCCCTCATTCCCCGGGACTCTGGGGGTGGGGAGGCGGTGGTTTCTTTACCTTTACAGACGGGCAGTGGCCCATTCCAGTGGGATGGCTGTCCCAGGATGCATCGAATGGTCACTTCCCCCATGAGCTCGAAGCCCTCATAGCACATGAAGGTGAGGGACTCTCCTGGCAGGTAGAGTCGTTTGTACAGGATTTGGTACCCATTTTCAGGTAACCCTGGGTTGTCACATGCCAGGGACTCCTCCGCTGAAATGCAAGCCAAAAGGAGCTCTGATGAGACGATGTAAATCTCTGGGGACTCCTACTCAGAGCCTGTGTGATCTGAGGCCAGTCTCTCCAGCATCATTTCTCTGCATCCCCACCTTGCACTGAACTGTTGCCCACTCCTCAAACTCCCCTTTCCCTCTCCCACCTCTGGGCATGGGTTACACATGGGCACAGCAGGATATACTGAGCTGTGGAATCTGGGTTAAAAATCTGGGCTCTGCTACTTACTAGCTGTGTGACCTCCAGCAAGGGCCACAACCTCTCTGAGCTTCAGTTTCCTCATCAGTAAAATGGCAATAATAGCAGTACCTATCTCACAGGGACTTGGAAGATTAACCAAGATAGCGTGTGCAAATGCTTAGCACACCCTTGAAATATAAGTACTCAGTAAATAATGGACGGTGGTGTCGCTAAATTATGAAATATTCCTCCTGCTTCTCACCTTATACCTCACCTGCCCACACAGCTGGGATAAGTCTTGTTTTTCAATACTCAGTCCTCATAGCTCCTCCTTCAGGAAGACTTCCCTGGTGCCCCCTACCCCTAATTGAGTCACTAATCTCTCCGGCTCTTCCTCCACCACAGCATTGCATACACTGTACTGTATTTAATTATTTACTATCAGTCTCCCTCACTGGAGATGAGCCTGTTCAGGCATCTGGAAGCTCAGGGCCTGGTATACAGTAGGAACATCATAAATGACACCTGCTAGCTTAAGACTTATTGGAGAGTTGAACCTGACAGTTTGACCCATTCCAGGGCCAGCGTGTGATCTAGTTCCTTTTCAGCACCTGGATGGACTGGAAAGCCAGCAAAAACTGCTGTGCACACAAGACTACACATCCTGAAACATTAAAAAGTCTTACTATTAAAAAATTTAAACTGGGTAAAATCTACATAATATAAAATTTACCATTTTAACCATTTTAAGTATACAGTTCAGTAGTGTCAAATACATTCCCATTGTTGTACAATCAACCTCCAGAACTCTTTATCTTCCCAAATGGAAACTCTGTCCCCATTAAACACTAACTTCCCATCTCCCCTCCCAACCAACCCTTGGCAACCACCATTCCACTTTCTGTCTCTATGACTTTGACTACTCTAGGGACCACATATAAGTGGAATCATCCAGTATTTGTCTTTTTGCGACTGGCTTATTACACTGAGCATAATATCCTCAAGGGTCATCCATGTTGTAGCGTGTGTTCTAATTTCCTTCCTTTTTAAGGCTGAATCATATTCCATTGTATGGCTGGACAAACATTTTGTTTATTCATCCATCCGTCAATGGACACTTGAATGGCTTCCCCTTTCGGCTATAGTGAATAAAGCTGCTATGAACATGGGTGTGCAAATACCTCTTTGAGACCCTGCCTTCAATTCTGTGGGTAGATACCCAGAAGTGGGATTTCTGGACCATACAGTAATCCTACATGTAACTTTCTGAGGAACCACCATCCCGTTTTCTACAGTGGCAGCACCATTTTACATTCCTACAAACAGAGAACAAGGGGTTTTCTATGCCAAATCCTAAAACATTTTGCTCCTTCTGGATCTTACTTTGCTGTACAAAGACCCAAGTCTTTACATATCACAGCTGTACCCGCCATACATGTTTCAGAGAAACAAGCTTCTGTCCACAGTTTCCAATACTCACTTGATTAGTGAAACTCGGAAGAGACGACATGCTGCCTCTTTTACCTGAAGGATTCCTGTAATATCTGAGTGATTTTTACAATTTACTAGCGTAATCCCCCAGCTTGCCATCATCCTGACTCTGCAGGCCCTCGGTTTAGAACGCGGAGCAGGTGGGTCTTTTATTATTTCACACCTGGTGATTCCACTGCGCTTGGAGAAGAGCCAGGGTCTCCAGATTGGGCTATTAGGGCTTTGTCCATCTGCTTCCTGCCTCCCTCTCAAATGGTTCCTCACTTTACATCGAACTAGTCACATTTTGCCAGATGGGTTACTCTGTTTCACCCCTTTGTGCTTTGCCTATGCTGTTCCCTCGTCTGACATGCCCTTCCCCTTCCTATCTAAAGGAGAGTGACATAAATACACTACCATGTGTAAAACAGCTAGCTAGTGGGAACCTGCTGTATAGCACAGGGAGCTCAGCTTGGTGCTCAGTGATGACCTAGAGGGGTGGGATGGGGAGGGGGGTGGGAGGGAGGTCCAAGCGGGAGGGGATATGCGTATACATGCAGCTGATTCGCTTCATTGTACAGCAGAAACTGGCACAACGTTATAAAGCAATTACACTCCAATAAAAAAAAAATAAAGGAGAGTGCAGCAGAAAAGCTAAGACAGCCCTTAATAATCTTCACCTGCTGGTATTAACGGCTCTTTGCAGCTCTTTGTAGCAGGACCTGTGACTCACTTCCAACCAATAAAGTATCAATATAGCAAAGGCAAAGGGCTGTCACTTCCATGAGGATGTTATATAAGACTGTAGTTCTGTCTTGCTAGCAGACTCTCCACTGTCTTTGGAGTAGGAGCTCCAAAGCTTGGAAGTGGATCCTTCCCCCGATTGAGCCTTCAGATGAGACTCCAGCCCCAGGTCTCTCTTATGAGAGATCCTGAACCAAAGGACCCAGTTAAGCTGTTCCCAGACTCCAGACCCATAGAAACTGTAAGATAATAAATATAGGTTGTTTCAAGCATCTTATTTTACAAGGCAGATCTCAAGAATTCCCCCAAGGAGCCAGATCTGTCCCCAGCAGCATGAATTCCCCTGTTCTTGGAACCCTGTTCTATAACCTTCACAGACCTCCAACACAGCTTCAGAATCTTTTATGGCACTGTTTGATCCTCACCTTGCCCACTCACTCCCAGGCTGGAAACTCATCTTACATTCATGCCAGGAATTCCAGTGCCTAGCACCTTGCCTGGATCACAGGAAGCATTCATTCTTTCATTGGGTCAATGAATGTTTATTGAACACCTATTATGTGCCAACACATAAGTAGCTCTGAGGACACAGAGGTGAATAAAACAGATACAACCCCTCGCCCCATGGAAATTGTGGATGGCACATAGTATAACAGAAGTCCCAACTAGACCCTATTTCTCTGTGAATTTGACCTACATATGGGCTCTACTTAGCTTGTGCAAATCAGGGTATTTCATGTAATAATCTGAATTTCTGGCTTCTTTTGAAACATTGTAAGATAAGATAATACTGGGTTCACATAACTACCTGGCAATGATTGTGACCTGGAGCCCAAGCACTCAACTCACATGGCGTTGAGTAGAAGCTGTCCCCCTTAGATAAGAAATATGTTCGCCAGTTAGCCACAATCCTTACCACTCCCTATTGTTCTACACATGGTACCCGCCTGACATTTAGGAAGGCATTTTAATGTATTACCTTTCCAAGGAACAAATGAATGAATGACTATGTTTTAGTGACAGTAATCACCACTAATGAGGAATTGGGGCTTTGATCTCTTTGAATGGGTGGGTCGATAGGGACCTGGCCTAGAAGGTTCCTAAGGTTCCTAGGGTTCCAACCTCTTGAGGTTGAAAGATTTTTTTCTTTGTAATTCAATAGCAGCCTTCATCAGGGGTGAAGAACTGTTTTCCTCCCATACCTGCAATCCAGGAAGCCAGCCTGTAGGAAGGGAATTGCTGGGTTGCTGGGCGGCTAGGGGTGCATCTTGCACGACAGTGCAGATGCACCTTGGCAGGCGCTCGAGCTTTTATTCAGAAAACATTTAGCAAGTGTTTACTGCATGCCAGACAACGCACCCAGCAGTGGGGCCAGAAGGAGAATCAGACACCACTCCTGCCCTCCAGAGACTGTGGTCTCAGAGCTTTAAGCGGGCAAACAAATGTAAATGGACAATTAAACAAAAAGAGATGGCAGTTGCTGTCAGAGAGAGAAGCTCAAAAGAGTAAGGGGCATCTGGAGGAGACCCCCTAAGTCAGCGGGGGCGGGGCTGTTAGAGCAGCTGAGAGAGAGAGGCAGAGATATTGACTAGCATTCCCTTCAGTTCAGACTCCCAGAAATGAGGCACCAGGTGGTTCAGCCAATGCCTGACCAAAGCTAATCCCTCCACTAAACCAAGGTCATCTCTATGGTTGAAGTTCACCCACGGGCACTTGAGAACAGCCAATGTTACCATGTCTGGGCCCCCGGTCAAACCACAATGCCTCCCTTCAATCAATCACGGGAACCCTTAAAGACAGCATTGTATTATGCGTCCATGGAAGACACCTAGAAGGACTGGTAAGGTATCATTAACCTTGCGGAGTGTGCCTGGGGTATGAGCTGTAGGAAGGGAAAATTTTCCTTTTACATTTTATAGTCTTATATAGCATATTGATGTATCGTTTTAAAAACAGGTTGGGCATGCCTTACTTTTATAATATACACAGGCAATAACATCACGACCCAAACCCTGCACCCAAGTCCTAATGATTCCTCTGACAGTTTGCTCTTCAACCTGGTTGGGCTCTGTGGCGCTGGAGTTGGCTTTTACTCACTGCTGTATCTTCAGCAGTCTGGCACACAGTAGGTGCCCAATAAATGTTTCTTAAAAGACCTTACATCAATTCAACTGAAAGAAGATTACAGAATAGAAGTTCTTGGGCTCAAGTGCCTAATGGCCCGGGATTCAGATCCTAGTTATGCACCTGTGGGTAAGATATTTGTCCTCTGTGAGCCTCAACTTCCTCATCTGTGAAATGGGATAGCTCGTAGGGTTGCTATGATGAAGAAGTGAGCTCATGCACGTGAGGGTGTGCAACATATAGTAGCACCCAGTAAACGCTGGTTATTTTTCTGGGTTTTACAATTTGGGTCATACTTTCAACCCAACTTTACTATTGTTTACTTAATCTTTTTTAAAATTTCTGTTAACTTATTTTTCCATTTAAACAGTGCTACATAATTTAGCCTCACCCCAAATAATAATATTCTTATAATCACAGGTTTCAAATGTCAGTTTTATTTTTAAAGATTTTCTTAACATTGAAAAGTTAATCTGGGCACTGTCTAAAGCCACATGGGTATCGCCAATGGAGTATATAATACTCCTTGGGAAATGCAGCCCCAAGCACTATACTTTACAGTTTATGAACTTCCAGAGTCTAGAATTCACTCTTTGGGTTTTAAAAAAAAAAATTTCAGTCCAGCAGACATTTGCTCTGTCCCTATGTTCCAGGCTTGTGCTAGGAGCTGGTATAGAGTAGGGAACTAAAGAAGCATTGTTCCGATTTTCCCAGGACTCAGTCTAGTGGGGGAGAGGAACAGTTATCAGGTAATTGCAACCCAGTGCTTGGTAGCAGCTGTGATGGGAGAAACACAGAGCAGAAACCTCACTGAGTCAGTCAGAGGTGGGGAGGTCAGGGAAGGTTTTCAGAGAAAACCTGGAAATCCAGTGCTCTACTGGGAGTAAAGACTCAGACCCCAGGTAAGTGCTGATCTGATTCCCTGGCTTTCCATCCTCCTGGGAGTCCAGCTTCCTAGTAAGTGATCCTTAAGAGAGGATAAATCCTTAAGACAAAAAAAAAAGTGTATTACCTGCAGTGTAGCAGAGTGGCCAGCAGGTGGCAGTGGCAATGCAGAAGGATTTCCCTACAAACTTTCCCTGGAATTTGCTTTCATAAATGAACAGATTAATGAGTACAACAAATATTTCTTGAGCACCTTCTATGTGCCAGGCCCTGGGCATACAGCAATGAGCAAGACAGACATGGCCCCTGCCTTCATGTAACTTAATGTTCATGTATTCCACAATATTTCCTGCACCAGGCACTGTCCTGGCCCTGCGGAGATAGAAAGTGACACAGGACAAATTCTTAGATCTGGAGGTAAAGGAAGAGACTGACAGCAGGTCCAGGAAGATGAAGGGGAGGTGTCCTCAGCTGTTCTCACCTGGCTTCATAGTAGAATCACCCTAGGTTATTCAGTGAGCCGGCTCTGCCCCCTAAGGAATTTTAATCAGTCCCCCCAAATATTCTTATTAAAGCTCCCCAGGTGATTCTAAAGTCCAGCCAGCAAAGAAGACATACTGATTGCCAAGAGGCACATGAAAAGATGCTCCACGTCGCTAATTATTAGAGAAATGCAAATCAAAACTATAATGGGGTACCACCTCACAGCGGTCAGAATGGCCATCATCAAAAAGTCTACAAATGGGCTTCCCTGGTGGCGCAGTGGTTGAGAGTCTACCTGCCGATGCAGGGGACACGGGTTCGTGCCCCAGTCCGGGAAGATCCCACATGCTGCGGAGCGGCTGGGCCCGTGAGCCATGGCCGCTGAGCCTGTGCGTCCAGAGCCTGTGCTCCGCAGCGGGGGAGGCCACGGCAGTGAGAGGCCCGAGTACCGCAAAAAATAATAATAATAAAAAAATAAGTCTACAAATAACAAATGCTGGAGAGTGTGGAGAAAAGGGAACCCTCCTACACTGTTGGTGGGAATGTAAATTAGTGCAGCCACTATGGAAAACAGTACGGAGGTTCCTTAAAAAACTAAGAATAGAGTTACCATATGATCCAGCAATCCCACTCCCTGAGCATACATTCACGGAGAAAATTCTAATTCAAAAAGATACATGCAGAACCATTTACAATAGCCAAGACATGGAAGCAACCTAAATGTCTATCAACAGATGAATGGATAAACATGTGGAATACACACACACACACACACACACACACACACACACACACCATGGAATATTACTCAGCCATAAAAAAGAATGAGATAATGCTATTTGCAGCAACATGGATGGACCTAGAAATGACCATACAAAGTGAAGTCAGTCAGACAGAGAAAGAAAAATACCATATGATATCACTTATATGTGGAATCTAAAAAAATGGTACAAATGAACTGATTTACAAAACAGAAATAGACTCTTAAAGTCCAGCCAGAACTTTAGGGCTGAAGGGTTTAGGGCTCAGAACTGCAGCTCTGGTGCCTTGACATGGTTAAGAAATTAATAATTTAATCCACTGAGTTCCAAAATATTCAAATACCCATTCTGTACCAGATGATTTGCAAATATTATTTCTAATCCTCCCCTAAATCTTTAAAGATGGTAACAGTACCGACCAGAATAGCCAAAGTTTACTGAGAGCATCCTATGAGCCAGGCACTATGTGGAGTTTTTGTATCTATAAACTCAGTTAATTATTACAACAACCCCAAGGCGCAGACATTGTTATGACTCTCCCCATTTTATATCGGTGCAAATGAAGCACAGAACTGTTGGGTATCTCCCTGGGTAACCTGTCAAGCTAGTTAGTGGGACAGATAGGATTCAAATCCAAGTGGTCCGAGTCCACTGTTAATCACCGCACCATACAGCCATTTTACAGATGATGAAACTGAGGCTCAGGGGAAGGTCTCTTGTGAAAGGTCCCACAAGAAGGAAGTAGCTGAGTTATGATTTGAGTCTTTGCCTCCAAAGTCAATCCAATTCAATTTTGACCCAACCATCAGTAAGAGTCTGAAAAGAATTCCACATGGAATTCCACCTCTGGCAGAAACCAGCTGTCTTTGAAGACATCTGTATTTATCTTCAGCTCCCAGAAGATGGCAGGAAAGTGATGAGGAAGTGACTTGAATTTGAAACTGGAGGCCGGGATCCACTGTGTTACCTTGCGTGAATCAATTCATGTCTCTGGACTTCACTTTTTCCTGCCTGCTACGTATACGGACTGGACCAAGACCCCACTCTTAAGCTGAGATGTGGCTGGTGGCTGGTCAATGACATTCCTACACCGAGGAGGTACCCACACTTTGAAATAAGATTGTTTTCTCAACTTAGATGCTGTTGACATTTGGGGCTGGGTAATTCTTTGTGGTGGGGCTGTCCTGTGCCCTGTAGGATGTTGGGCAGCCTCCCTGGCCTCTGCCCACTAGATGCCAGTAGCACCCCTCTTCCCCTGTTGTGACAACCAAAGATGTCTCTAGAAATTGCTTTTGACAATCGTCCCCTGGGGAGCAGATTCACCCCTGGTTGAGAATCACGTGTCTGAGGTTTAAACAATTCGGACGGCAATCCGTGGGATTTCAACCTGTTCTCTCCCAGGAATTCAAGTGACTTGGACTGATGGTCTTATAGACATAATCACAAACCTACCCTCATTTTTATCTTCCTCCCATTTCCCCCCTCTCTTTAAGTATAGGAAAAAATGTACATTTTTAGAGCACATTTGTGCGAAACGCTCAAAATCAGGTTTCTTGGTTATTGCTATGAATCATTTGTAATATACTCTACAGTAGTGGAGCAGTGAAACTGAGTGGTAATTAGCAACCAATGTTAACTGAGCACTTATTATATACCAGACACACTGTTGTGAGCGTCTATATTGATGGTTGGCATGATCATTCTTTCCGATGAGGACACCGGCTTTGGCTTATTCAAAGTCACGCAGCTGGCAAGTGGCAGGGCTGAGATGCAAACCTGACCTGCTGGATTTGAAGTCCTGTGCACTTAACGGTTCTGCTATAATGAAGGGCCCTTCTCCCGCCCAAATTCCCTGGGCTATCGCGAATTGCTCTGAGCTATTGCTTCCTCAGAGACAGGAATTTTTAAATGAAGAAGGGCACCCAGCTAGAGCCTGGCATGCTGGCCGAGGTGAGGCCGCTGGGGATGACTCATCAATGGAAACTTTTACTGTGGCCACCGTCTGGCCATGTGGGTTCTATCCAGGTCAGGAAATCTCCACATCTCGTATTTGTGGTGTTCTGGGGGCAGGGCTGTGAAGGGCCAGGGCCTCCTGAGGAATCCGTACATGCCTCTCTGGAGAGCCACCCATAAAACCCTCGCTGTCTTTGACAGAGCCTCATTACTTTTCATGCTGTGGTTTATGCCTTCTGGATGGGACCCCCAGCAGCCATCTACCATGCCGCCACCAAAGAAGGGAAGCTGCAACAAAGCCACGAAACTCAATAAAGACTGCATTAGTACTGCTAACAAGGACGATGACAGTAATAGTAACAAATACTGTCATTTTTTGAGCCTGCTGGGCCCAAGGGATACAAGAACCAATTGGATACATTCCTAGCAAGCAAGGTATGTGTTTGAGTCTCTGAACATATAAACAGATCATTTCGATAAGCTGCAGCAAGTGCTGTGTAGCTATAGGAGCCATGGGAGTGCAGATGAGAGAAACATGACCTAGCCTAGGCAGTCAGGGAGGCCCTTCTGGAGGAGGTGATACTGTGGATCCATTGTTATTTCTTTCATAGACTTGTTTCTCCTCCCCCATCTTCAATATACCCCATGATCCCTGTCAATGCAGACTGTGTCTGTTTACATATTGCTGCATTTTTGCCATATTTTCAGGACCTAACACCATTGTTCCCAAACTATACACCATGATGCCCCCCGGTGCCACCATGAACTCACAGGGGTGCTGTGAGATTTTTAAAAAATGTTGAGGAGACACAGTGACATCTTCCAGCCTCATGTGAACTCCTAGCTTGAGAAAGTTCAGTTTTAACATCAGATTGAGCTACATTCTTTTAATTTTTTGGCGCATATAGATTGTAGTTTATTTACTTTTTTTTACCATCTTTATTGGAGTATAACTGCTTCACAATGGAGCTGCATTCTTTTTGATGATGCCCCATCTTTGCAAAGCTAGGTTTTCTGTGGTTGCTGTGCTAAAAAGCAAGAACTGTGACAAAATCAGTGTGGAACAGGAGATGCAGGTGGCAGAGTCCAGTCTGATGCTAAGAGTTTGAGAAGTCTGGCAGAGCCCAGGAGGCACACACACTCCCGCAGCAGTAGTTGGATTATTACTGTAAATTGTAATTGTAAACAAGTGTTACTTAAGAACGAAATAAAAATTTTACAATCTTTTCTCTCAATTTATGTGCATTACTTTTTCAAGCAGCTCCTAAGTTGTCAGGATACAGCTGCTTATTAAGTGGTTTGGACCTAACTGCTTAATAAATAGAATTGTTAGGTATTCTGGCCTAGGAAATCTACAAAACAATCCTGACACTCCAAAGATACTGTGAGTTGAGAAAGTTTGGGAACCTCTGTCCTAGCATGCACCTGCAGATAAGAGGACTTGTTAAATGACCGAATTACATCCAACAAACCTGCGTGGTAGGAAGTAGTAATCCGTTTTCATAGATGGGGGCCCTAGGTCCAGAGAGGGCAAGCTACTGGTCCAAGGTCACACAGCAGAACTGGAGGTGGGTCTGACAGCAAATTTCAGACTCTTCCCTCTACCTACGCCTGACCTGTCTGTTCTTGAAGTGGCCTGGGGTAAACGGACCAGGAGTGCAAAGACATGGCTTTGAGTCCCAGCTGGACTGAACAATGGCGTTGGCAAGTGACTGTGAACAGAGGCTGCAGATGTCCAGAGCTTATACGATTTGCTTGTTGGTGGAAAGTCTTGGTCAACAGTAGAGCCCCAGAGCTTCACCCGGGAACCAGGGCTGCAGAGTACGAGGTAGGAAGAAGACACTTTGGGGGTTAGGCAGGCTTTAGCTGGAATCCTGGGTTTTTCCCTTCCCTGCTGTGTGACCTCAGGAAAGCTTCTAACCCTCTCTGGGCCTTCTCTGCCTGCTTTTAAGTGGAAACGCAAACCATTCATGCAGTTTTGTGAGGGTTAAACGTGTAAATGTTGGGGAAGGGCTGGGCACAGCCAAGGTGCTCATCAAATCAGTGCTGTTTCCTTGGTTCAGCAGAAGAAACATTTTAAAGCTGTTTTATTGGACTTCCCTGGTGGCACCGTGGTTAAGAATCTGCCTGCCAATGCAGGGGACACGGGTTTGAGCCCTGGTCCGGGAAGATCCCACATGCCGCGGAGCAACTAAGCCATGTGCCACAACTACTGAGCCTGCGCTCTAGAGCCCACTAGCCACAACTACTGAGACCACGTGTCACAACTACTGAAGCCCACTTGGCTAGAGCCCGTGCTCCACAACAAGAGAAGCCACTGCAATGAGAAGCCCACGCACCGCAACGAAGAGTAGCCCCTGCTCGCCACAACTAGAGAAAGCCCGCATGCAGCAACAAAGACCCAACGCAGCCAAAACTAAATAAATAAATAAATTAAAAATAAATAAATAAATAAAGCTGTTTTATGTCCAATAACCTTGTTAAAAATACTCTCAGGGGTTCCCTTCTGGCGCACTGATTCAGCGTCTGCCTGCCGATGCAGGGCACACGGGTTCATGCCCCGGTCCGGGAAGATCCCACATGCCGCGGAGCGGCTGGGCCCATGAGCCATGGCCGCTGAGCCTGCGCGTCCGGAGCCTGTGCTCCGCAACAGGAGAGGCCACAACAGTGAGAGGCCCGCGTACCACAAAAAAAACAAAAACAAACAAACAAACAAAAAATACTCTCGGAACCCAGATACAACCACCCCCTCAATCTGGGCACCTTGCTGCTAGAATCTGACTGTCCTCCTGCCTCGTGTGTCATCTCCCGTCGGCCTCACCTGCCTGGATCAATGCTGGAACCCCATGCTGGGTTCTCCTGGCATGTGGGAGGAGGATGGCGTGTCTCCTGACACCCAGCTTGACTCATGAACTCATTAGCATGGGTGTCAGGGACACCTTCTCACCAGAGCTCTGCAGATCTTGGGGAAAGGCGGCGGCCCCGGAGGGACCGGGGCTGCTTCTTGGAAACCCAGCAGGTGCTGCAGCCCAGAGGGTCTTTGGAGGCTGTGCCTCATTAGTGAGGTGCCTTTTCTTTCTTTTAAAAAAATATTTCCACCTTTCAGTATTTTAAAGGGGAAATGGGAGTTGTATTTGCTTCCTGGGCCGCTGTAACAAAGTGCCACCACAAACAGGGGTCGCAGGACAACAGTCATTCCTTGTCTCATAGCTCTGGAGGCTAGAAGCCTGAATTCAAGGAGGCAGCAGGGCCCTGCTCCCTCTGAAACCTCCGGAAGGAGGAGGCTTCCCTGCCTCTCCCTAGCTTCTGGTGGTCTCTGGCAATTCTTGGCATCCTTGACTTGCAGGTACAACACTCCCGTCACTGCCTCTGTCATCACACGATGCTCTCCCTATGTCTGTGTCTCCATGTGAGTCCAAATTTCCCTCTTCTTGTAAGGACACCAGTCACTGGATTAACGCACACCGTAATCTGGTATGACCTCATCTTAACTTGATTATATCTGCAAAGACCCTATTTCCCCAAACCTCATGGTTACAGGCACTGGGGGTTAGGACTTCGACATTGTTTTTTGGGGGGACACAAGCCCCAAACAGGAACTAACCAGTCAGTGTCAGAACTTGGCCCAAAGGTCTGGGGACTGGGAAGGGATGTGGTGGTGGCTAAGGGGTTAGGACCATAGACTACAATTCCACTGGGACAGCCCTGTGTGAGTTTGCACCCTGCCACCCGTGGTGAAATGATGGTGGCGCCAGGCTGGTGGAAGGGATGCTGGCCTTGGAGATCAGAGCCCTAAATCTGAATCCTACCTCTGCCCACAAAGAAGTTTTGTGACCTTAGTCATACTTCCCTTTGAGAATCAATTTCTTTTACATACCCCCCTCCACACACGCATTTATATATCTGTGTGTGTGCACATATATACATTCACACACAAATATATATAATCTAGTTAGCAATGTATTTTACACATGATAACTACTGTTATCTGTATTTTCCTCTGAGCTTTAGTTTCCTTAATGTATACGTGCGTGTGTATACACACATACTGTACACATATATACATATATGTTCACAAATACATACAACATGCTTAGCAAAATGTCTTACACAGTCGATAGATAACAACTATTTTTATTATCTGTAAAATGAGGGCAGCTGTGTTTTATCTCAAGGTTATCCTCAATTGCATTTTATCTCCCAGATTCCCTTCAGCTCTGAAGTTCTAGGACTCAGACTAAATTCTAGGACTAGAGCAGATGGGAACACAGGGTTGTGTGGTCCAAGATTCCCTGTTACTTGTGCAAACAGAATAATTAAGTCTCTCTCACGAACCCATGTCCCCTGCATCGGCAGGCATACTCTCAACCACTGCGCCACCAGGGAAGCCCTGTGCAGAGCTTTTCATTGTGATGAATTCCCACTTGTCTATATTTGCTTTTGTTGCCTGTGCCTTTGGTGTCATATCCGTGAAATCATTGCCAAGACCAATGTCAGGGAGCTTTTCCCCTATGTTTTCTTCTAGAATTTTTACGTTTCAGGTCTTACATTTAAGTCTTTAACCATTTTGAGTTGATTTTTGTGTATGGTGTCAGATAAGGGTTCAATTTCAAAGAAAACAATCAGAAAAATCTTCAGTGTACTGAATGAGAGAACGTATTTGCAAACCATGTATCTATTAAGGGGTTAATTTCCAAAATACGTAAGGAATTCCTACAACTCAATAGCCAACAAACAAATAACCCAATTAAAAAATGGGCAAAGGGGGCTTCCCTGGTGGCGCAGTGGTTGAGGGTCCAGCTGCCCATGCAGGGGACACGAGTTCGTGCCCCGGTCCGGGAAGATCCCACATGCTGCGGAGCGGCTGGGCCTGTGAGCCATGGCCGCTGAGCCTGCGCGTCCGGAGCCTGTGCTCCATAACGGGAGAGGGCACGACAGTGAGAGTCCCGCGTACAGCCAAAAAAAAAAAAAAAAAAAGGCAAAGAACCTGAATAGACATTTCTCCAAAGAAGATATACAAATGGCCAACATGTACACAAAAGATGCTCAACGTCATGGTCATCAGGGAAATGCTAATCAAAACTACAATAAGATATCACCTCACACATGGTAGGATGGCTATTATCAAAGAAACAAAAGACAGCAAGAGTTAGTGAGGGCATGAAGAAGAGGGAACCCTTGGTGGGAATGCAAAATGGTGCAGCCGCTATGGAAAACAGTGTGAAGGTTCCTGAAACAATTAAAGATAGAACAAGCATTATGATCCAGCAATCCCTCTTCTGGGTATTTACCCAAAATAAGTGAAATCAGGATCTTAAAGAGATTTTAGCACCGCTGTGTTCATTGCAGCACTATTTCCGCTAGCCAAGATGTGGAAACAAACATCACTGATGGACGAATGGATACAGTAAACGTGGTATATACATACAATGGAATATCATTCAGCTTTGAAAAAGAAGGAAATTCTGCCATATGTGACAACATGGATGGACCTTGAGGACATTATGCTGAGTGAAATAAGCCCATCACAAAAGGACAAATACTGTCTAGTTCTACTTATAGGATACATCTTAAATAGTCAAATTCAGGGACTTCCCTGGTGGTCCAGTGGGTAAGACGCCACACTCCCAATGCAGTGGCCTGGGTTCGATCCCTGGTCAGGGAACTAGATCCCACATGCATGACGCAACTAAGAGTCCACACGCCTCAACTAAGAATCCACATGCCGCAATTAAGAAGTCCGCAGGCCTTCCGCAACTAAGAGTCTGAATGCCACAACTAAGAGTTCGCGTGCCACAACTAAGAAGTCTGTATGCCGCAACTAAGAGCCCACATGAAACAACTAAGAGCCCGCATGCTGCAACGAAGATCGTGTGTGCCACAACTAAGACCCAGCGCAGCCTAAATAAATAAATGTTTTTTAAAAAATGGAAATTTATTTTTAAAAATAGTCAAATTCTTACCATATGATCCAGCAATGCCACTCCTGGGCATATATCTGGACAAAACTATAATCCAAAAAGATATATACGCCCTTATGTTCATAGCAGCACTATTCACAACAACCAACACATGGAAACAACCTAAACGTCCATCGACAGATAAATGGATAAAGAAGATGTGGTACATATATACAATGGAATATTACTCAGCCATAAAACAGAATAAAATAATGCCATTTGGAGCAACGTAGATGCAACTAGAGATTATCATGCAAAGTGAAGTAAGTCAGAAAGAGACAGACAAATACCATATGATATCATGTATATGTGGAATCTAAAATATGGCACAAATGAACCTATCTGGGAAACAGAAACAGACTCATGGACATAGAGAACAGACTGGTGGTTGTCAAGGGGGTTGGGGGAGGGATGGGGTGGGAGGCTGGGGTCAGTAGATGTAGACTTTTATATATGGAGTGGATAAGCAGCAAGGTCCTACTGGATGGCACAGAGAACCATGTTCAATAGCCTATGAAAAACCATAACGGAAAAGAGTATAAAAAAAAAGACTGTATATATATGTATAACTGAATCACTTTGCTGTAGAGCAGTAATTAACTCAACATTGGAAATCAACTATGCTTCAATAAAAAAATCTTATAAAAAAAGGTCAAATTCATAGAACCAGAGAGTGAAATGGTGGCTGCCTGGGGCTGGAGGAAGGGGAAATGGGGAAATTGCTTATCAACAGGCATAAAGTTCCCATTATGCAAGGTAAGTAACTTCTAAAGATCTGCTGTACAACACCGTGCCTTTGAGTTAATGATATTCTATTATACACTTAAAGATTTGCTAAAAGGGTCCATTTCATGTTGTGTTCTTACCACACCTTCCCCCTTTTTGAGAAGAGAAAATGGGAACCCGGAAACATAAATCTTCCTCTAATAAAGGAATCAGATGTCAATTAAGGAGAATCTATGAAGTAGATGACGTGCACTTAAATTTTTCATTTATTTGGGTCTGTGTGATAAAGCCCTTTTGTGGGCTGAGAAAGCTGAATTCATGGACTACCACAGGGGACCCTGGCCTTGGCCACCTCATGAATAGAAAGAGAGGAAGGTCTCCCCAGAGTTTGAATTTGACCATGCTCTGTCCTTCACCAGAAGCAACGAACATCTCTGTTATTAATTAATTATGTGAATGTGAATTAATGCATGTGACTGCTCAGAACGGTGCCTGGCATACAATAAGTGCTCAATAAGTACAGGCATACCTTGTTTTATTGCATGTTGCTTTACTGCGCTACACAATTACTGTGGGGTTTTTTTTTTTACAAATTGAAGGTTTGTGGTAACCCTGCGCGGTCAGATGAGGGCTAGCGTTTTTTTTTTGCAATAAAGTCTTTTAAAATTAAGGTACATACTTTTTTTTTTTAGATGTAATGCTATAGCACACTTAATAGATTACAGTGTAGGCTAAACGTAACTTTTATATACACTGGGAAACCCCAAATTTTGCTTTATTGCAATATTTTCTTTTATTGTGTTGGTCTGGAACTGAACCCACAGTATCTCTGAGGTCTGCCTGTATCTGTTTATCCAATGGAAAAGGACAAGGATTTTCTTGCTTTCCAATTGTCTTCCAAACAGTGGATGCTTTTGTCCATCTAAATGGCAGGGCTGCTTGTTTGTGGCCATGAAAAAACCCCACAAAGCCTGTTTTGATACTTGTGAGAAGTGACAAAACACAGCTACTTCAGGAGAGAGCCACGTCCTTAAGTTGCACTGTTCATCACATAAGATGTAGTTTACAATAAACATAAACATACAGTAAACATCTATTCTTTTGTTGTTGTTTAAAGTCTGATTCCCCAGCACTATCGAGACCTCAGTGCAGCTCTGGGAGCTGGGGCTGTCTGTGCCCTTAATGGATCTCTTCAAAACACACTCATAAAATAGCAGTGCAGCTGACATCTCTAAACCCCAGGTATTGTGTGAGGCTTTGTTCCTTCTGCAGAGCCTCAAGCTTTTCTTAAGCAATAGGTCCAATCCCTGTCAGCACACCAGAAACCTTGGGCAGCTTGAAACTCACGCTACACCTGAGACCAATTGCATCCGAATCTCCAGGGCGTTTTAAAACATCCTAGATGATTCCCATGTACCATCGAGGCTGAGACCCCGCCCCCACCCAAGATCCCTGCTCTCCACCTCCTCTGCCTGGTGAGAATATGCAGTTACTCTTCCTTTCTCAGAGTGACTTTGCAAGACTTTTTTTGAGTTTTTATGGTAGAGAACCCCCCAAAGTGTTTTTTTAACCAAACATTTGCTTTGATGGCCCCACAGAGGAGGTCAAAGAGAGTCTGAATCACTCTATTTACTGCCCTGCGGACAGCTCCATTTTAATCACTTAGAGTCACGCAGGCCTGGGTTTGCCTCTGGCCTCCTTCTTAACTAATTAGCTGCGTGACCTGGGGCAATGATTTCACCTCTTTGAACCTTAGTATCCTCTTCGGAAGATGGCGACAGTACTGCCAAGCTCACGAAGCTACCCAAGGACGAAGAGAGGGAAATCTGGTAAAGGACTCAGCGCAGTACCTGATAAACTTACCGTAAGTGTTAGAGTAGCCACGCCCCCAATCCCTGGTAGCTACTGTTGGGGGACAGTGGTAATAAACGCTCCCAAAGTGGGTACCGCCTCCTAGCAGCCCAGCCCTCCACCGGGAATAAGAAGAAGCCAACCCCCAGATGCATCCCGGAGGCTCAAGCCAATAACGAGGACTCACAAACACAGTGGGGCAGGCGAGAGGTCCAGATGGGCGTGCCGGTTTCACGGCTGTAGCAGGTCAGGAGGGAGCTCCCTTCCAGCACGAAGCCCGTGTTGCAGGTGTACTGGATGGTGGTGCCCACCAGCAGCACGGGGTCCGAAATCAAGCGGGTCGAGTGGTCTACTTCCCCGGGATCGGTGCAGTACATAACTACACGAGATGAAACCAAACCAGGTGGGTGTTAGGGCCTGATGACCACTGGTTTGCTGAGAACTACAGAATGATCTAGAACATTTCCTCACTTAGTTCTTTCCCTGTTTGAAAGACACTGCATGCGGCTGGAGAACGGGCCAGGACAAAAGAGACTTGAATTTAATTTCACTTTTAGGAATTTGCCCAAAGAAATGTTTGCATCAGGGCCCAAAGACCCCTATACAAGGCTGCACATCGCACATAATAACATTGTATTTGTAATGGTTAAAAAGCAATCCTTTAACAGAAGAGGAGTTAAATATGCGGCAACCATTCCATGAAATCCTGACCGACCACTAATGAGAACAAAGAGCTCTTTCTTACTGCTTTCTTTGTAGTCCTTAACTATAGGAAAACAAGCGTCTATTACATTCTTTCATTCGTTCACTCATTCATTTATTTGGTCTCACCGTGTCGCTTGTGGGATCTTAGTTCCCCGACCAGGGATCGAATCCCGGGCCCAGGGCAGTGAAAGCGCGGAGTACTAACCACCGGACGGCCAGGGAAGTCCTAGGTGTCCATTACTTTTAAGTTAAAAAGTCAATATAGATAAAAGGAAAATAATAAACCAATTAAAAAGGAATGAAGTACGGAAAAGAGAGAAACTGGGTTTTAAATTGACAACTGTCATGTAAATTTTACACTGGGACTCATGCTACACTATCGTTAATATTTATGCAGAAAGGAAATATCTTAAGACTAAATAAAACCTATTTCTCATTGTGCTGCAAAAATAAAAATAAAAAGGAATGAAGTAGATCACATGTGTGATATGAAAAGATGCCTATTTCTGAGTTGAAGAAAAAAGCTGTTGCAAGGCAGTTTCTAGAAATTGATGCCTATTATGGTAAAGGATCTGCAGCTATTTCTATATGTGTAGCCATATATAGCTCAACGTACACAATACACACACACACACACATTTACGTACGTGTGTAACAGACACATACAAACATGCAATTGGAATAAAACAGAATAAACTTTTGAGAGCAGATCATAAGGGATTTTCACTTTCTACCTCGTTATTTTACTACCACTTGATTACCATATTTGTTACTGGCACAATTTTAAGATATAGTTATATATTTACATCTTTTAATGTCAAGAGTGGAGCTTAACCAATGAAAGGTGGCTATAACATTCAGGGACTTCTAGGTGGGACCCCATTGTTCTAGGAGGTTCTTCTGCTCTCATTTCACTAGAAGAGAAGCGCTTTGGTGGGTCTGTGTCTTGAACGCAGAGCGAGCGTGGCACCCAGCCTGGGAACATAAACACTCAAGCACACAACAGGCCCAATACACATTTATTTGCTCTACTTTGGGCCTTTTCTTGGCAAAAATTGAGGCATGGGAGGGGATCCCCCCATAGAGAGCTAGTTATGTCCCCTCCAAGCCTTTAAAAATGTTGAAAAAATAATAATGATGATGTAGATCGCATTGGTGGATTCGTGATGGATCTCTCCTAATTGCATATCTCACTGTCCATTTTTATTTTCTATCACAATCCACACACATACACACAACCCCACATTCTGTTGCAGAACAAATCGATGTGTTTGTGTAGCTGGTTTTATGGATCTTCAGCGAGTTCTTTCATGTTTCCCACCATTATAATTTTCCTTGATGTCGGAATGTTTATGACAGGAATTGTATGTAGCCCCCCCCACGCCCTCCTTCCCTCACAGCCTCTTTCTCTGCTGCACTTAATGTTTCTTCTTGGGCAATTGGTGATTTAAGTCATGCTGAACAGATCTACCAAAGTATCACCAAGGATCCAAGGATTCCCAGGAAGAAGGTTGCAGACTAGAGCTTTATGTAGGAGGTGGGAAGCAAATGGATGAGGGGAGAGGCCAAATTTAGCTCCCCCCACCCCGATACTAAGACATCAGGGTAGAAACCATTAGAGGCACTTCCGGTCGCTACCCCTCTTCAAGACGCTAAACTCAGCTATCACTAGACACACTTGGCCTGCACTCAGGCCAGCACTTAGGGGAGCAGGCAGAAGGAACCAGGAGACTGGGCTGGATGCTGTCTGGATAAAGTCAGCTACCTACCAGTGTCTACTTCAATGTAAATGCAAGAGAAAGACCACTGAAGGTTTAGAAACAAGGAGAAGTTTTCTTGTTTCTCTAGATATCTTCACTAAGGCATTGCCAGAAAATTCAAGCTACTTCTTTTAGAAAATTATCATCGATCAAACTATTTCTATTTTGGAAATGTTGAGAAAATAAAACGTGCCTTAAAAAAAAAAAGTTGGCTACCTACCATAGGGGTTTTGAACTGGGGCTCCTAGGGCCAACTTAGATTTGTTTTGCTTGGCTTCTGCAGGTATTTTAACGACTTGAATTTGAATGATGTTTTTACACAGGCTACATATATTCCTGCTGACCACAGTCCACACCATTCCCTAATGTCTCACACTCAGCCTGCTTTACTTATTTCCATTATCTGCCAGGCTTTTGAAACCACCTGAGTCTGAGATCCTTGCCCTTGGGCTACAAAATGACATTAGTGAACAGCACCGGTGTGTTGGTGGAGTAGAAGAGAGGCCAGATTCTACACTGAATAGCTCCCCTGCATCCATGCAAAAAATACTCCATGGGAGGGATTTTCCATCCAATGACCTAGAGGAAAACAACAAGACTACTCTTACTTTTCTCACAAAATGGGGGATCGCTGCTCCAGCTGAGGTCCCACTGGCAGGTGAGGGTGTCGCTCCCCACGATGTCATAGCCGGGGTCACACTGGTAGGTGATTCTGGATCCCCTCACGAGCTCCGTATGAGAAGTGGTTTTCCAACCGTTCTGGATCTCGGGCAAATCTGAGCAGGAGTCGTTCCTTGACACCTCTTTAAAACAAAAACATCATCCTTAGATGGGGAGGTGGCCTTGTTGTTGGGGGTTCCTTTTATGAATGTCAGAGGAAAGAGAAAATAGAAGAAAAAGCCCCCAGAAGTAAGCAACACAACTTCTGAAATCCCTTAACCTGCAAGAACTCTTCCCTAGGGGGATTTTACAATGATTTCTTTTCATTTTGGATGTGGAACCTCCAGCCAAGCCATCAGAGGACTGCAGCCCCAGCTGATATCTTGACTATAACCTCATGACAGGCCCCAAATCAGGACCGCCCAGTATTAACTCCTGAATTCCTGACTCACAGAAACTGTGAGATAGTACACGTTTATTGCTAATTTTGTGGGACGTCACCTGTTATATAGCAATAGGTTGCTACTATACTCGGCCTTATCCTAAGAATGTCCATAAATCTATGGATTTGATAGATTAGGCATATACATTTTTGTAATGCAGACTAAGATAAACACGTAACTATTAAGACAGAAATAATTATTGGCTGCGTTCTTCAAATCACATTGCCTACCATCAGTGAACATTAACCACACTCCGGAAAATCTACACACAGCTTATTGTCACAGAATCTTCCTCTGGAATAATTCTGTTTTCCTCCTGCAAACCTTTGTCACTAAGGTAGCAATCCAAAGCCCACTATTATCACTCTCACTTCCAAGTGCCCACTGCGCAGAGTTTGAGAAGAGGGCTAATTATGCCATATAATTAATTTGCGGTTCTAATGTGCTTCTGGGGAAAGCAAAGCACCTCCATTGTCTGCAGGAAAGTCATTCTGAGAAACAAGAGATGGCTTTTCCAGGGATTTCATCATGATTTTATTTGGGGGAAGGAGATCTCCTGGGTGTCTGCAAGAAGAAGGGGAGCGGGAAATGGCTTCTAGAATTGCTTGGTGGGGGACAGGAGCCTCTATTTTTAGGCCTTTGAAAAATCAGCCAAGCCCTGGATTTGGGACACAGCTGCAAATGTTCAAACTCTGGATGAAAGAGGAGAAATGGGGGCAAATACTTGATATGTGGTCTGCCTTGTGCCAAATGCTTTGGGACTGAGAAAGGCTTGCTTGTCTGACTTTTCAAGATGAGCCGGCATGGCTATACATTTCCATGGGCCCTCCCATCTCCTCCGTAGCATTCATCACACTTGTCATTCTCAGCGGCTGCCACCGTGCAGCAGAGCCTTGATTCAAACCTTGGCCCCACTGTCTACTAAACTGGGTGGTTTTGGCTAAGTCACTTAACCTTCTGTTCTTCAGTTCCCAGACTCTACCCCCAGAGACCCTGATTCAGGAGTCTGCATGTTCACCAAACACCCTAGGCAGAGCTTCTGGAATTATCTGCTCCTATGAACCTTTGTTAACTTTGCTTAGAATGAGAAAACTGGCCCAGGAGTCAGAGAACTTCCCTTCTAATCTTCTTTCTTTATTTTAGAAGCTGTGTGACTCCAGTCATGTCAATAAACGTCTCTGAGCCTCACTGTCCTCAATCAGAGAATGGAGACAAGAATCATGACCCTGTCTATCCCTAGAGGCAAGATGAAAACTAATTAATGTGCAGGATATAAAAATAACACTAAGACAAGTTATATGGATTCATTGATTTGTTTGACTAAGATGTGAGTGCCTACTATGTGCCAGGCACGAGGAATATAGAGATCTGAAGTCATGGTTCCATGCTCACAGTAAAGATCAGCACCATGGTCCAACTTCTGGGCAAAAGAAACACCTAAATGTACTGAATACATACCACCGCTTCCCAGTCTTATGCTCATGGCAGACATCACTAATCAACCATAGCAATCTCTTTCTTTGAATCAAGCTGAAACCTCCCAATCCTTCTCAACACAACATTCCAGGGAGCCACTGTCATTTGATTGGAGTTGACCTACAATGTGGAACTTTTTATTATCCTGGGATTAGAGAACAAACATACAAGTGACCAATATCTCTTTGAAAAACACTGCTTACTTATCTCTGCTTTTTAATTCCCTTCCCTCCCATGCACTTGACCACAGACAACAGCAAAACATAAGAAGCAGTGAGAAGAATGGGTCTTTGCTTCTGTGTGTGCAAAGGAGAATTATGGGAAGTCAGAACCATGTAAGCCCAGCGTTCCTATGGAAGGTTCTGACAGCAGCCAGAGCAGATAAGCCTCGGCCACTTTCCAGAGCTGGGGTCAGGCCTTGAGATCAGTGTAGGAGCTTTAGTATTCTCTAGATGAGGGGCTTCCCTGGTGGTGCAGTGGTTAAGAATCCACCTGCCAATGCAGGGGACACGGGTTTGAGCCCCGGTCCAGGAAGATCCCACGTGCCGCAAAGCAATTAAGCCTGTGTGCCATAGCTACTGAGCTCGCGCTCTAGAGCCCACAAGCCACAACTACTGAAGCCCGTGTGCCTAGAGCCCGTGCTCCAGCACAAGAGAAGCCACCACAGTGAGAAGCCCGCGCACTGCAACAAAGAGTAGCCCCCGCTTGCCGCAACTAGAGAAAGCCCGTACGCAGCAACGAAGACCCAACGCAGCCGAGAAAGAAAAAACGAATTCTCTAGATGACAACAGAAACCCCTAACCCTTCCATCTGATCCCTCTACTGGATGGGAGTTGCATCTGTGTCTTGTTAAATCTAGACCCAGGGTAGCAAATACCTCTCCCATGCCCATGCCAGACATCACTAATCAATCATGTCATTCTTTTCCACTGACTTCAGGCATGGCCTCCTCTGAAAACAACATGGTCTTCAACCCAGGTAGTCATGGGCAATTGATTGACATCAACGTTGACATACAAAGGCCCACTTTCCTTTTCTGTGAAATTAACCTGTGTTTCTTTAAGAGAAATAAGAAAAAAGTTGAGCTGTTCTCTCTTTTTGTGTTACCCATATTAGCCAGGCTGTGTACCCCTGGGAAGCACTCTCTGAAATCCTGTGCTCATCAGCATATGATCCTGATATTGTCTGTTAATGGGACTCTTCCATTTTCACTAACTGGCTCAAGGGCAGGGAGAGAATTCTATTCATTCCTGTATCCTGATGCCTAGGACAGGGCCTAGCATGAAAGTTTGTGAACCAAACTCTCTGGAAAATGGAGATAATGCGTTTGAAGATGAAATAAAATTATATATGTAAGAGTGCTTGCCAACTGCAAATTGTCACACGAATCTAAGTTTCAGCTTCAATTAACAAGAGCACTCCTCTTCAAAATATTGCCAAACTGAACAATGGCCAGGCTTTCTGGTCAACCTTGGGCAGCCTTGGATAGAGTCATATTTCTTCCATCAAGCTGGATGCAGTTTTGCAAGACTGACTCGGGCACCAGAGGAGACAAATGAGCAAAACTATGACCTCATCTTCCAGTAGGGAGGGAGGCGGGGAGGAAAGGTCTAAGGAGACAGACTGAAGCCAAGTCACCAGAAACTTTCCCTCCAAAGGCAGCTGACTCTGGAGGGCACGTCGCCTGGACAGCCTCTGCCCAGGGCATCACCCAGTAAAGAACGCATGGAAAGTGGCAGCAGTAACACCCTGAAAATACCCAGCGTCGCCATCAAGGGTAAAAAGGCCCCTGAGTAACATAAAAAAAAAAGATCAATACTTGTGATTGCTTCTCTGAGAGGTACCTGCAGAGCAGAGCGGGGATGGGAAGTGTCCACCAGCCGGAAATAAAAAAAAAGCAAGGGACTTATTTTCATATGCATGAGGCTCCTTGAGACGGCCAATGGTCAGGGAACTAGCTTGTATTCTGGAGGCAGTAGGAGATACAAAGAGAACACTTTGTATTAGCTAGAGATGGGCAAATCTTCAAGCCAAGGGGAAGAACCAAAGACACGGAATCGTGCTCAAGCCAGAGGGACTTTGGTGGTGGCAGAGAGGCTTGGCAGGATCAGTCCTCCTTTTCCCGGTTCCATCTTGGAAATCAAGATGTCAACCTCTTCCCTGGGGGGTGCAAACAAGTCCCCTAACTGCTGGCTGAATCCTGCCCATTGAAATCCTCAGGAGGCAAGCACCCACCATCCTGGATGCCAAAAGAAGTTAGGTCTTCTCTACCTCTTTGCGTCTCCCAGGTTCTCTGCTATTGCCAAAAATATTGGGGGTAGAGAAACCCTAAGAGCTGGGAGCCAGGAAGCCTGGGTGTGAGCCTCAGGTCCGCCCCTGATGATCAAGTCCCTCATCCTTGGTGGTCCAGGGCTTCTTGTGCTGTGACGAGACAGGGCTGGACCAGACACTCTGTCAGTTCAAGTCCCTTCCAGGGCTGGGATCAGTGGGACTTCACAGTGTTCTGGTCCCGTGACTGCTGGCGAGGATAGCAGCTTGGACTAGGGTGATGGACGTGGATAGATGGCGAAGAGTACTTGGATATGAGATATATTGTGGCAGTAGAGTTGAGAGGATGGACTGGATACAGGGGAAGCAGCCTGAGAAACCAGGAGAGTTGTGGTCCCGCCTCCTGGGCTGGGCAGACAGCAGGAGCAGTGAGAGGTGGTGAGGGCAGGGAGGCAAAGAGGTCGCTCTGTTCTGTCCGTGCTAAACCTGAGCTGCCAGTGAGACATGCAAGAGCGCAGTGAGCAGGGAGCTGGAGAGATCTGGAGTTCATGGGAGAGGTCAAGGCTGTAGGTACAAACTAGGGGTCAATGGAATACAGATAAAAGCATGGGCCTGGATGACAGCACACAGATAGAAGGCAGGACAGGGTCCAGGATGGGACCCTCCAAGGTTTAGAGCTTGAGCAGAGGAGGGGGATGGAGCCAGGAATGAATAAGAGGGAGTTTCAGGGTGAGGAGTGAGGAGGGAAGGGTGTGGGTGGATGAAATAATTAAGAAGGGGGTACTGGATGCTCACGTGTGAACTTAGTTTGAACTTTATAGCAGGATTTTTTTTAAAGATGATGGGAAGAGAAAAGGTTTGGAAGACACACTGAGCAGCAAGAAAGAATATAAAGTACGGGAGAAGAGTATGGAGGTTCCTTAAAAAACTAAAAATAGAGCTATCATATGATCCAGTAATACCACTCCTGGGCATATATCTGGAGAAGACCATAATTCGAAAAGATATATGCACCCCAACACCAATAGCAGCACTATTTACAATAGCCAAGATGTGGAAGCAACCTAAATGTCCATCAAGAGAGGAATGGATAGGGCTTCCCTGGTGGCGCAGTGGTTGAGAGTCCGCCTGCCCATGCAGGGGACACGGGTTCGTGCCCCGGTCCGGGAAGATCCCACGTGCCGCGGAGCGGCTGGGCCTGTGAGCCATGGCCGCTGGGCCTGTGCGTCTGGAGCCTGTGCCCCACAGGGGGAGAGGTCCCAACGGTGAGAGGCCCACGTACCGCAAAAAAAAAAAAGAGAGGAATGGATAAAGAAGATGTGGTACCTATATACAATGGAATATTACTCAGCCATAAAGAAGAATGAAATAACGCCATTTGCAGCAACATGGATGGACCGAGAGACTGTCACATGGAATGAAGTAAGTCAGACACAGAAAGACATATACCACATGATGTTGCTTATATGTGGAATCTAAAAAAAGGGCACAAATGAACTTATCTACAAAACAGAAATAGAGTTACAGACGTAGAAAACAAACTTATGGTTACCGGGGGGGAGTGGGGAAGGGATAAATTGGAGATTGGGATTGACGTATACACACTACTATATATAAAATTGATAACTAATAAGGACCTACTATATATCACAGGGAATTTTACTCAGTACTCTGTAATGGCCTATATGGGAAAGGAATCTAAAAAAGAGTGGATATATGTATATGTGTAACTAATTCACTTTGCTGTACACCTGAAACTAATATAACATTGTAAATCAACTATACTCCAATAAAATTTAAAAAAAAATAAAGTATGGGAGGTAGGAGAGAAAGGGCTGTCTTGGTTGGATGGGGCTGCAGGAGAAGAAGAGTCCTTAGGGGAGAGCCAAGCTTCAGTTCAGGCAAGATGGCATAGGTAATGCTTTGAGAAATTGCAAATGTGGAAGAGTGTGTTGATGACATAAAGTCACAGCTGACTGCAAATGAAAAATCACGAATCTTAAAGTTATGAGACGTTATCTACTAAGTCCTGATATCAACCCTGTGGAGGAGGTATCACTATTTCCATTTTACAGATGACAAAAAAGAGGCTCGGAGAGGTTAAGTGACTTGCCCAAGGTCACACAGTCATCAATGATAATCCTAAGATTTGAACCCTTGTCCTTCCGACTAGAGAGACCAACCTCTTTAAAAAAACGACGTATATTTACCGTGTCAATATATTAAAAAACTCATGTAGCACAACCCTCCCCAAAAGACATATCTAGAAGAAATTGTCTTAACTTGCACCTAAACCCAAGGAGAAAAAGTGACTGGCTAGAATACTTACCTATGTAGTTCATGATGAATCCCTGGCCCTTCCCAAAGATGAGCCCGGCAGGGTCTGAGTGGAACTGGATGGTTAGGTCCGGCGTGGACGAGTACAGCTTCTGGGGTCCGCTGTTTCCAAGGTACTGCCCCAAGATGTGGGGCATGACCTCATCACCGTCGTAGATGGTCAGGATGTCGCTGTTGCTTAGGTTCAGGCTTGGGGGGCAGAGAGAACAGGAGGGGTCTTGTGAAGCCAAGTTAACAGGCATTCAACAAGCCTTTGATTTCTTTTTTCAAGCAACACTCATTTCCTTGAGATATACTATGCGTCAGATCCCAAGCTAGGAACTGGGGGTGAGGAAGGCATTGACTGAACCTGTGAACAGGATGTGCTGATCCTTCTAAAAGCATCGCACACAGATCTGCGGATGGATTGGGCCTTTGAAGACTCATTCATGAAACGACCTTCCCAGCATGGAGCTCACTGCAGAGTCAAGTGCTGCATTGTCTGTAGAATTGCCTTCAATACCCCTGTCATTAACAACTTTTTTTCCTGGGTGCAACTAAGTGCTGGGCATTGAGCCACCTGCTGGGGGTGTGACACGGGTCTCGCATTTTTCTGTGATGCAGAGCAAGCTGACTGCTTGCTAATGATAACTTGCATTCTTATACAAGGCGAAATGATCCTTCCACTTATCGTTGGCAAATTCCTCAAAATCAACCAGCTAAGCTATTATGTTTAGGGGACGGAACAGAGAATGGGATGGAGGCACTTATTCATGAAATATGCTCCAACCTGCCATCACTATTCATAGCATCACAGGATGACACATTTTTAAAGACCCAAACACAATAGAGTACCCTGACACTAAATATTTGGACAGCGATGGACAGTTAATAATCCAGAAAGCACTTCAGTACGGCAAAGAAACCTGTGCTATGTTAGGTGTGCTGGATAAAATTGATCTGTGATTGTAGGAACGCCAGACAGTTCAACTTCGGCTGCATCAATGACGGACAGATATTAACTTACGCCTCTTTCCTTCCTTTCTCCTTCTCCGCTTCTCTCTTTCTTCCCTTTTTCTCTTACGTCTTTCTCCTTTACTTGTATCCCCTCCCTAATATTTCCAAGCACCTATTATGTGCCAGGCACCGTGCTGTGCTCAGAGGACACGAGGAGTCACAGAGCAGAGGTCTGTTTAGACGAGAAAGCCAGGGATTGTGGTAGGAGTTACAGTCAAGGTAGGTACAGAGAAGTGTGTCTAACTCAGATGGGGGGCATCAGAGAGGCCTCCCTGGAGGAAGTGATCCTCAAGAAAGAGAAGGGGACCACTAGGCAGATAAACAGGAGGTGTGGGGGAGAGGGCAGTGCCTGAGGCAGAGGGAAGAAGGAAGAGGGGTCACAACTCCTGAAGGAACTTGCCTGGTGGTCAGTGTGCCCGGCTCTGGGTATAGACATGGAAGCAGGAGTCAGACCATGAAGGGTTTAGAGAGCCAAGTTTAGGTCACTTGGATGTCATCTTGCTGGGGATGGGAGACAGTAAAGGATCTTAAACAGGAGCATCCTGACTGAGCAGTTCGCTGCCAGAGGAGAGGCGTCCCCACCTCCCCACGCCCCCGCTTCATCCACTGCCCGAGGGCGGTGTTTGCTGCCACTCCAGGAGCAGGGAGGAGATGTGGAAACCACCCATGTTGTTGGTGCTTCAAGTGGTAAGAACAAAGCAACAGAAACACAAGGCACACTGCTGAAGGTCTCTTTCCAGAGGGCAGGGGACATATTTTATCTACCGTAATTCCTCATGTCAAGTTGTCCCAACAGGTGGCTTAGGGAGATTCTAACTGTCCCCATAACCTCCATCAGCTTCCTCGGCACCACCCCCAAACATCCTCTCCTAACAAAAGCCGTGCGCTTGCTTTGCACACAGGGCTTCCAGACTAAGCTCCGAGACTCCACCTACTCCCCGCCAGTTTACAACCAGGCGACAGCCTCTAAACCCCTATTACATTGACATTCTGGAGTCGCCACCTTCTCTTGCACACAGTAGGTGCTCAATAAATGCTATGCTATGAAAGAGTCTGCTGGAGACGCTATTTGACAACAGAAATAGTAGGGCTGATGTCAGCTTTTGAACTATGGAAGAGCCTCTTACCTCTAGTACCATGAAAACACCAATAGCTCATGAAAGTGCTGGATTAGGCTAGTGTGAAACGTGGTAGATGGCAGACATTTTCCATAGGCCAACTTCACAGCCGATGTGCTGGTAACAGTGGGTTGCAGTGCACAACTTGGCTTTATTCTATCATTCATTTCAATGATCTCAATGCAGTAGAAACATCTTCGAGGGTGCAAACAGCTTTCATGTGAAAACCCTAGCACAACCCTCTGTTCTTCCTAAAACAGGAAGGAGCACACAGCCTTGGAAATCAGAAAGCTCTGGTGTCATTCTTGGTTCGACACTTTCATGGAGGGCATGTGTTTTCTCTGAAGTTCCTTGTCTGTGAATAGGGCTTAATATTTCCAGTCTATGTCATGGGCTTTCAGAGTGAGGTAAGGCAGGCAGAAGATCTGGGATCAGACTCTAGGTTCACTGGTAGCACCTGAACAAGTCTGGTCAAGTCATGTGAATGTTACGTCATGTTGTAATGTTACTATGTGCATCGCCACCGCCATCACCACCGCCATCACCATCATTCCCTGTTTGGATTTTGCCATTTATACCAAATGACATCAGATGGCTTATGTCTGTGATTCTCAGCTAGAGGTGGTTTTGCCCCTTGGAGACAGTTGGCAATGTCTGGAGACATGGTTGTCCCAGTGGGGGCGGGGGAGGTATGCCACTGGTGAGTCCATGTCAGGGAGACTGTTAAACATCCTACAATGCACAAGATAGCCTTCTCCCAAATAAAGAATTTGGACCACAATTATCTGGTCCAAAATGTCAACAGTGCTAAGGCTGAGAAACCCTTATTTATGGGAATGCGTTTTGTAAACTGTGTGCAACAAACTATTAGATGCAACTTCTCCTGTCATCCTGGAATTTCAAAGTCCCCTAAGCTAAGAATAAGCCAACAGGGACTAAGCATTCCTACTTTCTAAAGGGATAGACGTGGCCGTTGTTTAAGACTGGGTTCTCGGGACTTCCCTGGTGGCACAGTGGTTAAGAATCCACTTGCCAATGCAAGGGACACGGGTTTGAACCCTGGTCCGGGAAGATCCCACATGCCGCAGAGCAAGTAAGCCCGTGCGCCACAACTACTGAGCCTGCGCTCTAGAGCCCACGTGCCACAACTACTGAAGCCCGTGCACCTAGAGCCCGTGCTCCACAACAAGAGAAGCCACTGCAATGAGAGGCCCGCGCACCACAATGAAGAGTAGCCCCCGCTCGCCTCAACTAGAGAAAGCCCGTGCACAGGAACGAAGACCCAATGTAGCCAAAAATAAATAAATAAATTTATTAAAAAAAAAAAAAAAAGGCTAGGTTCTCCAGAAGCTGAGCCTGAGCAAAGATGTGAGTGTCTCTTGGAGTCTGGCTTATCTGGGAGGCCACCCCAAGCAGCACTGGTGGGGAAGTGACACAGAAGGAAGGGAATGAGCCAGTGCATGGTGCATAGGTGGGCAAGTTCCACTGTGGGCAGTGGGCTCAGTCCTGCAGGAACTGTGAGAGATGGTGCAGAACATACCTTGGGGGAGAGGGAGCTGGGGTATCTATCTTCCAGCTCCCATCCCTCATTGGCCGAGGACTGCTACTAGGGGTACTAAATCTCCAGCACTTCTGACTTGCCCACGTGATACCAGAGAAAGCCTTCAGGTGAAGAGGGTTGCAGTAGGAAGCCATCATGAGTACACAGTGGCAAGGGCTACAGGGCTTGGCTAAGGCACCAATGGCATCTGCTACCACCATCTATGCAGCTCTTTCAATCTGAGCCCTTCACCCACTTCTAGCTTAATGAAGGCAAGGAATTCACTGGGCGATCAAAGAGGCTTGCAGGAAAGGCTGCCTTAAGGGGCAGGTCACTGTGGGAGGGGAACCAAGCCCCTCATCTGGTGAAGAGGGCTTCGAAGAAAGTCTTGGTGGCTTGACAGTGACTGCATTTGATGTTCACCAAGAAAAGAGTAATGAGAAAAATTAGCCTGGAGCTGCCCGCCTACCTGGGGGCAGAGCAAAGGGAGAAAGGGGGGTGCTGGGAGTGAGCTACCCATCACTGATGAGAATGGGGATATTTCCTAGGTCTAGATGTGAACCCTAATGAAGGCAGCCACTGTGCATCTCCTTAAAAATGGTCCCACTCTGAAAGGGCGAGGGAATCCAGCAGAGGCGAAGGTCAAGTGCATCCAGGCTCTGCCCATATCAAGCATGCCCCATAAGAGAGAGGAAAAAAAAAATCAGCATTCTACATCTTCCATAATGTAACAGTGCAGTGACATTAGACTGTCCTGTGAGAAAGAAGCAGCGCACAAGGCCCTTTCTCATTGCAGAATTCCCAGCCCAAGAAGCCCTGCTGAGGGAGGGGCGAGCTTTTGAAAACGAATAATGTTTAGAGCTGTGTGATTATCAGACTGAACTACACTTCTTAGGACCAGAAGACCCATGAAAACAAAACTTTCAGCCTGAGAAGCAAAAAAAAAAAAAAAAAAAAATGGAGAAGGTATGGGAAGGGCAGTGGGAGAAAGAATAAAGTTACTCTCTCCTGTATCCTTCTGGATCCATCTTTTTGAGAGGCTGGTTCCCATGATATATACAAATGCTGATACTTCATTTTCTGTTCCAATCCAAAGACGAGCCTGCGTTTCTGCTGGCCCATCCAGCTGTGTTTGATATACTGAGCACATCCAGGGTCCCTGCCGCTGGGCCATCCTCAGCGGCTGAGAGGAAAATGCAGAGACTTATTAAGGCAGAGAGACTGGCCAAAGGGCAGAGCAGGGTTTTCTGCCGAGGACGGAAGAGAGATGTCAGCCAGATACAATCTGAGGAGGCGCCAAGAAATCAGGGTGTCAGTTTTACTCCAGAACTAATGGGAAATGGAGTGGTTCCAGCAGGCAGGTGGGTTTGATCTGACTGGAATTGGGTGGAGCAGGTCCCCCACAGGGAGAGTTCCACGGGAAGACAGCTCCCCAAGGCCAGCCCCTGCATGTGCCAGCCCCTCTTAACTGCCAGAGGGAAAAGCTTTCCTTGGGCACAGGGTCTTGAGCTCCTGCCAGAAGACTTCAGCCTCTGTGTCTCCTCCTACACCACGAGCCACCCCTTTTCCCTTGGTCTCTGCCATAGGCTTTTCTCCATCTTTCAGCTGGATTGTGGGGCAGGAGCTCACGGCTTACTACCTCCATCCTTCCCTGGTCCCAGTCGCTCTCCCATCAGCACTCAGGGAAATCCTTCCGAAACACAAAGCTGGACCCTTCACTTGACAGTACAATAGATGAGCAAACATGGTCTATTCATACCATGGGGTCTTATTCAGCCACGAAAAGGAATGAAGTACTGACACACGCTACGACATGGATGAGCCTTACAAAAGAGACAGTTTAAAGACGGCTACGTGTTGTGTGATTCCATTTATAAGAAATATCCAGAAGAGGTAAATCCACAGAAACACAAAGCAACTTGGTGATTGCCAAGGGCTAGGGAGACAGGCGAGGAGGATGGAGTGGGATTGCTTAATAGATATGGGTTTGTATACGATAAAACGGTTCACATCGTGTTATGTGAATTTCATCTCAATTTTAAAAAAAGCTGGGCTTCCCTGGTGGCGCAGTGGTTGAGAGTCCGCCTCCCGATGCAGGGGACACGGGTTCGTGCCCCGGTCCGGGAAGATCCCACACGCCGCGGAGTGGCTGGGCCCGTGAGCCATGGCCACTGAGCCTGCGCGTCCGGAGCCTGTGCTCCGCAACGGGAGAGGCCGCGACAGTGAGAGGCCCGCGTACCGCAAAAAAAAAAAAAAAAAAAAGCTACCTTACCTTAGGTAAAGTACAAGTTTCTGATCCCAGTGTCAAGGCTGTATCTATGTTTTCATCCCCTCCCCTCCTCACAGCCTTATCTCTCCAACCCAATATTCCAACCCAAATATTTTACCCTCCAGCCAGACTGAATTACTTGTCAATCTTGCCAAAAAATGTGGCCCTTGCCCATCTCTGGGGCTTTCGACATGCTGTTCCCTGGACCCTGTATCCTTCCTTAGCCTTCTCTCTCTAAACCTGGGTAACCCCTCCCATCTTTTACTCTCAGTCTTTCAAGATCCGCTCACGCGTAGAGCTCCCCCCTCCCCACTTGAGTCCGGACTGGGAGCCCCTCTGTGCTCACCCCTCATACAGAGCTCAGCACTCGTGCCCCAGTGGCCTGGCATGTCTGCGCGAGCCCAGAGCCTCCCTGAGGCTGGGGAGCACGTGTGCCTGCTTACAGCTGTGTCCCCAGCTCTTGGCACAGTACTGAGTGTGTGCTGGGTGAATAGGCAGAAGCCCAGAGCGGTTGTCCGGGTCTCAGCCTCAGCTCCCACACAAGGCGGACTGTGGCTCTGATCCTGTCTCTGCCTGGGACCCTGACCCCAAATGGATTCTTACCTGTACCAGCCTTAGGAGCGGGACTCCTCTGGCCCTGGCTGCTTTTAGGACTTGCTCCCAGAGGTTAATTTGAAAGCCCTAAGTGATGGGAGCTGCCCCCAATGATTTCTGCCCCACCTGCCTCCTGGACCTCTGTTGCCCACAGCCTCCATTCTTCTTAGATATGCAGGTCACCAGAATCAAGCCTGATACTACGATGCCCCTACATGCCTGATAAGCCACTTCAATGTCAACCCATGACCTTGACCAGCTGGGTTCTACTTTCCTCCCCTCCCCCACCTTGACCCTGCTCCAGGCACATCCCGAGACCTGTCCAGTGCCTGAGCAAGCATTTGTGGGCACGCCATCCACCGCTTCCACTTCTGAATTCCTCTTTCAACTCTGCCCTGTATCAGAGCTGTAAAAACACCGGTCCCATAGGTGTTTTGGGACAAAAGGTTTACCAAGACCTCATGTAGCTTTTGAACAACAACACTGCCTACTGAGTATTAAGCGCTCAACAAAAACCCCGCAAGCTAAGACTTACAACCATCCCCATGTTACAGATAAGGAAACGGAGGCTCAGCCAGGAGGAGCCACCTGTCCAAGGTCACGTAGGAATCAGATTCAGGACTCAAACCTAAGTCTGCCAAGCCAAAACCTGAGATAGGAACCACTATTTCATACGATGTCCCATGAAAGCCACATATACATGTGCCCCAAAAGTGTACCCAGACAAGGACCTACTTGTATAGCACAGGGAACTATACTCAGTATTTTGTAATAACCTAAAAGGGAAAAGAAAAAAAAAATACAACTGAATCAATCGCTGTTCACCTGAAATGAATACAACATTGTAAATCAACTATACTTCAATAAAAAAAAAAGTGTGCCCAGGTTCAGTCTTACCTCAGAAAATGCAAATTTAAAATTACAAATAAAGCCTGCAGGATGAGGAAGCCCTGTTTCACTGCCACCCTGTATCCTGACATGCCTTTTGTTCTCATAATGTCATACCTAAAGTTCATTTGAATAACGAAAATAAAAACAAAAATAAACAAATGGAACCTAATTAAACTTCAAAGCTTTTGCACAGCAAAGGAAACCATAAACAAGACGAAAAGACAAGCCTCAGAATGGGAGAAAGTATTTGCAAATGAAGCAACGGAAAAAGGATTAATCTCCAAAATATACAGGCAGCTCATGGAGCTCCATATCAAAACAACAAACAACCCAATTAAAAAATGGGTGGAAGATCTAAATAGACATTTCACCAAAGAAGACATACAGATGGCCAAGAGGCACATGAAAAGATGCTCAACATCACTAATTATTAGAGAAATGCAAATCAAAACTACAATGAGGTACCACCTCACACCAGTCAGAATGGCCATCATCAAAAAAATCTACAAACCATAAATGCTGGAGAGGGTGGGCAGAAAAGGGAACCCTCTTGCACTGTTGGTGGGAATGTAAATTGATACAGCCACTATGGAGAACAGTATGGAGGTTCCTTAAAAAACTAAAAATGGAACTACCATATCACCCAGTAATCCCACTTCTGGGCATATACCCTGAGAAAACCATAATTCAAAAGGACACATGTACCCCACTGTTCAGTGCAGCACTATTTACAATAGCCAGGACACGGAAACAACCTACATGTCCACTGATAGATGAATGAATAAAGAAGATGTGGTACATATATACGTGGAATATTACTCAGCCATAAAAAGGAATGAAACTGGGTCATCTGCAGAGATGTAGACGGACCTAGAGTCTGTCATACAGAGTGAAGTAAGCCAGAAAGAGAAAAACAAATACTGTATATTAACACATATATGTGGAATCTAAAAAAATGGTACAGGTGAACCTATTTGTAGGTCAGGAATAGAGACGTAGACACAGAGAAGGACATGTGGATACCCGGGGGAAGGGGAGGGTGGGACGAACTGGGATTATATATATATATATATATATATATAGCTGATTTGCTTCATTGTACAGCAGAAAATAACACAATATTGTAAGCAATTTTACTCCAATAAAATTTTTTTTTTGGTCTCCTAAACATTTTACATTTCTTGGTAACAATTTATTTCATTTTGTTGCCAATCACATAGGACACAGAATGTGATAAAATCAGCATTAAACTGGTTGCTTAGTCTGGGTGGCTTTATTTTAGTGGAATGAGATTTCTGTTATGGTTTTGGAAATATTTTAAAAGAGTCTGGGAAGGATGCTTAAGAAACTGGTATAGCGTTTGCCTTGAGAGAGGGGGCTGTTTGCTGGGGAAGGGTGGGAAACGACTTTCATAGTAGACCCTCTTGTACCTTTGGATTTTGAATCATGTGAATGTTTTACCTTTTCAAAAGGGATACAAACAGCCCGAGGGACCCTCATTATGGCTTTCACCAGGGTCTAGAGAGCCAAAGAGGTGAGGATGGAAGGCAAATTTGAATCTGACACACATCAGCAAGTGTATCTTCTCTTGGCCAGCAGAAGGCAGTGTGCGCCTAAGCAAGGCATATGCTGTCACTGCTCTGCAGGGCGCCCCTGCCTTCCCATCCCTACCCCAGCCAACCAGGACCCTGGAAGTGGGGAGAAGGTGGTAGGTGAGCTGCAGTTAATATTCCACAGAAGGTGTCGAAAGAAATGATGAGCACCTTGCTTTTCTTTATTCCCCTCCCAACAAACATCTGACCCTTGCTTAGAAATCTTGCCTTTCAAAGTCTTTCCCGAATAGTATTCATAAGACGATTGTAGGTAGACAAACAAATTTGGAAATGTCTAATGGTTATGCATTTATTTAATTGTGAATTAGAAAAATATATAAATATATGGTTTGCACATCCAACTTCTAATTTCACGGACATTATTTTGTTTAGAGGAAGCCAAGAGAAAAAGGCAAGCCAATTTAAAGGGGAAAATAAAAAGCAGCTGGTAGTAGAATTGGACTGTGGAAATGGCAAAAATTAGCCCACAGAATTCAGCTCAGTTTCTCAGCCTTCCAAGACTTCCATGAGCTCCACAGATGGGCCCCAACCCACCTCTGCTGTCTCAAACATCTCTAGATACCAGATCCTTTGTAGCCCCTAGACCTCCCTTAGCCAGGCTGGTCCCCTGTATCTGGAATGCCTCTCCTCTCCTCTCCTCTCCTCTCTGCTTGACATCATTTTATAGGTCCTTACACCCTCCTGTATTTAGGGCCATATAATAACTAGGCAAGGCTTTCATAAGGCTTCCTTGGTGCCAGCAGCTGTTCCCAGCACTTCAGATGACCATTTCACTTTATCCTTAGACAAACACTCTAAGGACTACTGTTCTCACCTGTTTCACAGATAAGCAAACTGAACTACCCAGAGGTAGAGAAACACACTGAAGCTCAAACAGCTGGTCATACAGGAGAACCAGAGTTTAAACCCATGTAGCTGGAAGGCAAGACCCCAGCACTGAACCACAGGACTCTACGTGCCCATGTCAGCGCCCATGTCAGCTCCCATGTCGGGCTGCAAGCTCCCTGCAGGCACATGCCCTGTATCCCTGGAGCCCAGCAGGGCTTGGCACAGGTGAAATAAATGTCATTTACACGGATGAATTATGGTGAATTTATCTGTTTTTTCCAGGTGAGCAAACTGAGGGATTCAATGACTTTCCCAAGAAAACACCATCTTGCAATCAAGGCAGGACCTCCACGGGACAGCAGAGATGGGTGATTAAATACACCAGATTTAAATAAGGGAAAGGAGAGAAGCAGAAGCCATAAATGCAGTTGTAAGTGCAACAAAACTTTTATAAAACACTTATATTTTTTCTGAAGGCCTTAGAGAAAGACCTGTTTAGAATTCCTTTGTATTCATTTTCTCATCACATCCCCTCAGCCACATGGTGAGGTGGTCCAAGAAAATGTACTAATCCCATTTCACAGATGAGTAAACTCACGCCAGGAAGGCCCAGGTCCCAAGGCCTCTGCGCCTGCACGAAGCCACACAGCTAGCACCAGGTGCTTCTCTGCACCGTGGAATTGCTGAGGGGCCCTTTGGCCCAGTGCTAATTTGGTTTCAATTTAATTTGATAAAATGGCAGGTGGGACAAGAAACCATGTCACCTCCAAGGAGCACAGAGAAAACCAATCTCTTTGGCTCCCCAAAAGGACCCATTAAAGCGTAAAAAATGAACAGTTTTCTCATTTCCTCTCTGTCCTTCCCTATGTCTTTTCCTTCCTTCCTCTCTTCTTTCCCCTCCAGATACTCCCCAAGCGCTTGTCTGTGTCGGGCTCAGACCCAGCCCTCGCCCAGTCCTGGCTGCACGTAAGAATCTCTGGGGAGATTTAAAAACTCTCAGTGATGTCCAGGCTGGACCCCAGGCCAACCGGACCCTCAGCATCTCTGGGGGTGGGTCCTGTGCATCAGTGTTGCTGAAATTCCTGAGGAGGTTGTGCCGGCTGCCAGGACTGAAAGCCACCACCCTGGAAGCTTCAATGTGGATGAGACCCCACCTCCGTTCTGCCTTTCTTTCCCCCTTTTCCTCCACCTTTTCCCCCCTCCTCGACCAATGCCCCCAAAGAGAAAGAGAAGAAAGCGATCCCCTCACCAGATGTGCCTTTCCTCTGGGACCACCTCACGGGCTGAGCTGCCACATCCCTGGACTGAGCCATCTCAGAATGTGGTGGGCAAAACTTCAGCAAGGTCAACAAGGCATTTCCCACCCAGCACTGCAGACCAGGGGCAAACCCAACAACACTTTTCAGCTGCTTTGCTGTGAAAGCAGAAAGAAATCAGTCCTCAACCACCCTGGTGTTTTTGCTCCATCTTGAGAGGCAGTGCTAAGAGAATGGACTCTGGGTTCAAATCGTAAGTGTGCTGGTTTCTAGCTGGGCGACCTTGAAAAAGTGACTTAACCTCTCTGACCCTCAATGTCCTCACCTGTAAAATGGGGATAATATTTTTGAAAGCTGCAACTAACATAATTAGTGCCAGGAATTCAATTAACATAGCATTGTTTGTCTTTGAAAAAATATATTTCCAATGAACTATACAGCCTGCTCAAGGGAGAGAAGGTGTGGTATCAGGAGATCTCACTGAGAGCTCCTCCCCCACCCCCCCAGTGCCTCTCTGCTCTGTGACTATGAACAAGTCGCTTACCCAGCCTGGGCCTCAGTTTCCCCAGATGAAAATCTCAGAATCCACGAGTTGTAAATATATATATATATATATAACCAATGGCTACAGTTTCCTTCTACTCAGAAGGTTGGACTCCCTACCCCCTCCTTCGATAGTAATTAAGGGATGGATCTGGGAATTCAAGGATTCAGACACAGGCTGGTGAAGCTTGGGTTTCTCAGACCCAAGGGTGGCCCTTCCCTGACTTTCGTCTGTGGAGATGCCCACATCTCTCCCTCTTTTTGGATATGAGTTTCCCCAAATTTATAAAATTAGTGGGTGGGACCAGAGGCCTTCTTCATTTCAGGACCTCTAAGTCAGGGTGAAAGAGCTGAACTTGAGAGGGTATAATTAAAGCATAATTAAATTAGAGCTTAATTAAGGGTGGATTGGGATTTGTTATGTTTGTATGTGTGTGTGTGTGTTGTGTATGTGTGTGGTTTGTATGTGGTGTGTGTGGTTTGTATGTGCTATGTATGGTGTGTATGTGCATGGTGTGTGTGTGGTCTGTTCGCAGTGTGTGATATCTGTGTTGTGTGTGTTTGTGTGTGGTATGTATGATGTAAGTGGTGTGTGTGGTATGTGTGATGTGTGTGGCGTGTGTGATGTGTATGGTGTGTGTTGGAATCATGTGAGTACACACACACACACACACACACACACGTGTGCAGAGGGAGGTGGGCCCGGGACTCTGCATCACTGCAGGAAGCTGTTCCAAGCTGTCGCCAAGCAGGAGTGACAGCTGCTGGATATGCGTTTCCTGTCACTCCGAATCCCCATCATGACGCGTAGTCTTGAAGGCATCACCTCGTACAGCCTGCTGGGGCTCGTGTGAGCTGCCAAAACTCTCCCTGTTCGACAGAGGGCAGTCTCAGGGAGTGGTAGGAACTGTCCTCCAGGAAAAAAACGAACCGTTTGGAACCTCGAGGGCTCACCTGAGCTCTCCCCGGAGGCACAAGATGGGCGTGCAGCGGTTCCCCAGGCCGGGCCACACATCACAGGACCACGTCCAGGGCCTCTGCCGCCACCTGGCCGCCTGATCCCTCCCTCCACCCTCCGCCTATTGCCAGCGTGTGCTGTCTAAACCACAGGTCCAACCGTGTCACTGGCCTGCTCAGAATCTCCAGGGAGGCTGGCTGCCATCAGGACAACGTGGTCCCACTACGTGAGGTGAGGAGAGGCGAGGCTGGGAGGTGATGCAGGACATGGGCTCAGTGTCAGACAGCCAGGTCCAAACCTGGCAGCCACTGAGCCCTCCGAGCATCTGTGTCCTCAGCTATGACATGGGGAACATCATCGTGTGAACTCATCAGTTGTTTACAGAATTAAGTAAGTTGATGGAGGTGATGCCCTCAGAAGAGTTTGGCACGCAGTGAGTTACTGTTATCTCCAGGCCTCGGATAACCTAACGCAACACCAGGAGCATGGTGGTGGATCCTCACTAAGCACTTGCTGGAGAGTAAGTGCTGGGGCCACTGTACGTCGGGTAGTTACGAGACAAGCAGCCGCAGCTCCCAGGATGTCGGATCTAATTGCATCCGAATGCCCTGGGCTCCTAGGTGTGCACCAGCACAGCAGGGGCCTGGCTCGAGACAGGGGGTGGTCCCCTCCCAGAGCTGCAAACACCAAGGCTGGGAAGAGCCTGGCATGGCTGAGGAGCAGAGAATGGGCATGTGCTGGGGGAGGACCTGTCCTGGAGCTTGTGTTTCCAAGTTACCACTGACCACAACAATCCCTTGCAAATTGGGAAAGGGGAGCGTGTTCAATCAGGTAGGGTGCCTGAAGAGTGCCTTAGGATGAAGCCACTTCATCCCTCAGTGTCAAACCAAAACCCCATGGTCAGGGGCAACGTGTGTGTGTGTGTGTCTGTGTGTGTGTGTGTGTGTGTGTGTGTGTGTCTGTGTGTGTGTGTGTCTGTGTGTCTGTGTAGTTGTATAATGGAGCTCACTTTGTTCACACGTCATGGAAGGAATTAATCGCCCTCATCATCAGAGCTGCCAATTAAAGTACTGAGTGTGTGCACGGTATCAGGCCCTTGCCAAGAGTTTTACCTTCTCAAGAACTCTAAGAGGTGGGTACCACAGTATTATCCTCCTTTTAAAGATAGGAAACTGAAGCTCAGAGAAGTAAAGTGACTTATCCAAGGTCGTACAGCCAATAAGTAGAAGAGTTAGGACCTGAACTCCAGACTTCCCACCACTGGCAAAAAAAAGCCTTTTCCTCTTCCTGAAAAAAACTCAGGATCTTTCCAGAGTGCCTCCTACAAGTAGGAAGCATCAGGTAGAGAAAGAAACATTTTCTGGGCTTTCTTTATGCCAGGCACCAAGCTCTGGGTAGAAATCTTGTCTCCTTCATTTCCTAGCTGTGGGATTGCAGGCAAGTTACTTCACTTCTCTGAGCCTTGGTTTCCTCATCAGTAAAATGGGGATAATGATGGCCACCTCCTAGGGTCAGTTGTGCACAGGGATGTCATTTGGAGCTTTGGACTAGGACCAGGAGACCCGAGTTCTAACCCTTATTCCTCTTTGGCTGAGGTAGCTTGAGTGTGAAAATGATTTCAAAGCTCTGCCCCTCTGTGTCCATACCCTTTGCAGGGAGGCTTCCAAGCATCTGCCACCAAGAGGTGGAGCCTGTTTCTCCTCCCCTTGAATCTGGTCTGGCCCTTGCGTTGTGACTTGCCATAGGATACGGCAGATGATGCTGAGAAAATTCCTAGTCTAGGCTCACTCAAGAGGCCTTCAATGCTTCTGCTCATGGTTGTGGAACCCTGGCCAGTCGCCACAGGAAGGAGCCCGAGCTAACTGTTGGAGAGTGAGAGACACGTGGAGCAGAGGTGAGCCATCCCAGGCTAGGGCTGCTTAGACTGTCTGACAGCCAGTAAGAAACATGTAAGAAAGGCCAGCCACGATTCACGGAGCCACCTACCTAACCCGCAGCTGCCCAAAGACACAGGAGTGAGCCACCTCAGACCAGAATAACCACCTTGCTGATCTGTAGACTCATGAGAAATAATACAACTGAGCTTGGGGTAGTTTGTTACACGGCCACAGCTGACTGATAGAATGGTCTTGGGACAGTCTTTTCCCATCTCTGGGTCACAGTTTCCTCATCTGCAACAGGATGGAATTTGGGCTCTATGAACTGTGCCGTTCCTTCTCAGATTCCCTAGAATGGCTCTCAGATTCCCTAGAATGTTTGGCTCTGGGGAAATCCATTCTCCCTCCACTAATGGATTGGAAAGCTTTCATTTCTATTGTGGCCATTTCTCCCATGTTTTCTGTTGGTGTCTGGATATCTGTGCTGCTGGGGGGCTGCCCTCAAGTCTTGACTCTCCCTTCTTGTCTGGCTCTTGAGCTCAGTTCTTTCCACCCAAAGCAGCTATATCTCTGTTTGATGGACGGAAGTGCCTCCGGACAGGCACTTAATTTTTAGGGCTTGGAATTAACTTAGCACAGAATAGGCTGGCAGCAGCTGAAGAGAAAGAAATATTCCACAGCTATCAATCATATGGTTACTGGGGTTTGTCATTAGGTTCTTTTATTTCCTGGTTGGAGGACTGTGCTGGGGCCCATAAACAGGGAGATATTTGGGGCTGTGCCCCACAGTGGAGCTAAGAAAGGCAAGCTGGAGCTTGGCTGAAATTTTGTTCTTCCAGAAACATATGTAGGTGTCCAGGAAATGGGAGAAGGGCACCTCTCTGAGCCTCAATTTCTTTTTCTGTAAGATGGGGCAAGGGATTTCTCCCTTGTGGAGCACCTCATTACCATTTATTGGCTGGTTTTAACACCGGCTTTGGCCTCAGAGACCTGTGTTCAAATCCTGACTTGGCCTCTTTCTAGCTGTGTGACCTTGAGCAAGTGACTTCACCTCTCTGAGCCTCAGTTTTCCCATCTGTGAAATGGGGGTAATCATAATGTTATCACATAGGTTTCTTGGTGAAGAGTTAAATGACTTTACATGGGGAAAGCACTTAGTGACTGGCAAACAGTAAGCGCTCAATGAATTTAGACAATGATTTTGATGCTGATGATAACTGCCGTTATCATTCATGTAATAATTCCTGCCAAATGTTTAACCAAAAATCTGGCATATAGTAAGGATGGTTATTTGCCTATTTTATGCCAGAAACCTTACTAAGAACTTTACATATTGTTTAATTAACATACACACTCACCATCTCTCTCTCTCTTTCAGTCAACAAATATTTATTGAGCACTTACTGTATGCCAGGCCCTGGGGATAAAGTGAACAAAACATCCCATTGTGAGGCAGGGATCACCACCTCCAGTCATCTGCCTGAGGCCGCAGAGCCAGTAAGAAGTACAGTCAGGCTTTAAAGGCAATTCTTTTTTTGACTCTAGAACCTTCGTGTCTCCTCTGGCATGTGGCATCTTCAAGGCTGGCCCCTGGGCTCGGCTCTTGTGGCCACACTCAGGCTATCTTTCAGGTTCTAACTCTGACTTGCTGTGCGATGCTGGGCAAGTTACCTCCCCTCTCTGGGCACCTCCCAGCTCTTCCATTCTAGAATGTCTTCTCCAACCATTCCTTAGTTCTTTTATTCTCCTTTCTATGTTTTACACTTTGAGAGAGCAAAAGCAAGAGAGAAGAGAGATTTAAGAAATGCTTAAGGATGTAAAAGATTCATGCTCGGTTGCATTTTAGGGTAAGCAGCAGACCCCTGATGGAGCTGGGAGGTACGTGATGGGTTAGGGACTAGGCATTTGGGGTGGGAAGAAGGTTTAGCCTGGGGGCTCCTGACTCACCTTATGCACCCACCCCTTCTTATCTGTAATACTGACAATACAAGGCAGAGGGTTCTAATTAATTCTGCAATTCAGGGCATCCACTGGGTGCTTATTGGTCACTATAACACTGCTTGGGTCCTTTGCTCACAAGGGCCCCTCGGGGAATGCCATTCCCCCATTACAGTTTGACCAACTGACACTCTTCAGAATCCTGCTTGGATGTCACCCTCTCTGTGACATTTCCACAATGCGCAGAGATAAATCCAGTGCCCCATACTGCCCGCCCCCCTGACCCCACTCCTCCAGCCACAGCACTTTGCCTGTATCTTGTTCATGGCCCTACTTCCCTTCCTGACCTTTGAGTTGCTGGAGGCCTGGGAGCCTTCCTGCTTCATCACTGAGACATATAGCTGGTGCCCCCAAAGGCTGTTCAAGTCAATGAAAGTAGACGCTACAGTGTGTGCACAAACCCTGGCTCTGTCCTTCATTAGCTGTGTGACCTGAGGAAGCCGATTCACCTTTCTGTGCTGTCATTTCCAAAACCATAAAGCGGTGATGATAACAGCTGTCTCATGAGGATTCCTGGCAATTGCAGTCTTCATTTACGAAGTGCCAACTAGGTGCCAGACCCCACGTGATGTGCTTTGCATACGTTATCTCTAAATTTGGGTAATTACCCCTCTGTAATTATCTCTACTCACGTTAGCGCTAATTTATGTAATTATTATCTCTGTGTAATAACGTTCACGTCCATTGTTGCTCATGGTATAAACGATGCAGCTCAGGGCCTGGAACACAGTAGGTCTTTCATAAATGATGGCTAATTAGAACCGGTATCCTAACACCCACAGCACCACAGACCTGCCCAGTGGATGAGGGGGAGAAAAGTCCCCTCTCACCTGGCACGTTCGGCTGATATCCTCATGACTCAGCAAACATTCCAGCACCTACTATGGGCCACCTACCCAGCTCGGTCAGCAGTGCAAACTCCTTCCCCTTAGCCGATGTGATAAATAACAACTGCAAACACTTAGGCCACGTGAGGGGCCCCGAGGATGGAATTATTTTTACTATCAAACCCAAATCGGTTTACTAAAACTGTCAGCGGAAACCGAGCAAGATAAATTAAACCCAGCAGCTCCTGGGCCTCGTGCATTCTTCGCTGGTGAGACGCTATTTTCACTCCCTCAGTGGGAGGAAGGGGGTGCCGGGTCCAGATGCCGCTCTGCCAAGCGTAAGCCAGGATTTGCCGGGGAGCCTCGGACTGGGACCCAAGCGTTCAGCTCCCTTCTGCAAAGGCTTAACCCTGCGAGCTCCTAAACCCCTTCCCCTGCTGCCGAGTTTGGGCAAGTCCAGACTTCCTCATGTGGCTTTCAAGGCCCTGCCTGATCCTACTGCTTCCTTGTTGATGCCACGCCTCCTATATCTCTGAGCTCCAGACACACAGGGCTTCCTCTAGCTCCTCTCATGAGCTGGTGAAGAACACAGACCCTGGAGACAGGGCAAGCAGAGCTGGAATCCCAGCCGTGTGATCATAGTCACTGTTCTACTCTATAAGCGTCAGTTTACTCCTCTGTAAGATGGAGAAAATATGAGGACCCACTGCATGTGCTTGTTGTGAAGGCGCCTGGGATGCATTAAACGCTCAGCATATATTCCATATTACAGACAAGTAACGAGAGAGTCACGCTTTCCTGCTTCTGGACCTTAGCACATGCTGTTCCTTTTGGCTGGAACACTGTTCCCTCCATCTTTGCTCATCTTCTATCTGTCCTTTGGTCTCAGTTCAGCATAGATCAGGGTTTTTCTGCTTTAGCACTATTGACATTTGGGGTCCGCTAATTCTTCGGTGGGGGCAGCCCTGTGCATTTCAGGATGTTTAGTAGCATCCCTGGACTCTCCCCACTAGATGCCAGTAGCATCTCCCCCCTCCCAACACATACCAATTATGACAACCAGAAACGCCTCCAGACATTGCTAAGTGTCCCGGGGCAGGGGGTGGTGCAAAATCATCCCTGGTTGAGAACCGCCCACTTAGAAAAGCTGCTTTCTCAGGAAAGCTTTTTCTCCAGGTCCTGCTAATTTATTTATTTGGCTGCATTGGGTCTTCGTTGCTACTTGCCGGCTTGTGGGGGCTCCTCTTCGTTGCGGTGCGCAGGCTTCTCATTGCAGTGGCTTCTCTTGTCACAGAGCACGGGCTCTGGGTGCGCGGGCTTCAGTAGTTGTGGCTCACGGGCTCTAGAGCGCAGGCTCAGTAATTGTGGCACATGGGCTTAGTTGCTCCGCGGCATGTGGGATCTTCCCGGCCCAGGGCTCGAACCTGTGTCCCCTGCATTGGCAGGCGGATTCTTAACCACTGCGCCACCAGGGAAGCCCCCTGCTAATTTAGATAAGGGTGTTGAGGGACATCTCAGAGGAGGCAATATGGGAGCAGAGACCTGCCGGAAGCTAGGGAGTGAGCTATATGGATATTCAGGGCAGAGCATTCCAGGGCGGGGTGGGGGTGGGGTGGTAGGAGACAGCCAGTGCAAAGGCCCTGAGGGATGTTTACAGAACAGCAAGGAGGCCAGTGCGGCCAAAAGGAGAGACCAAGGAGGAGAGTGGAAAAAAGTGAAGCAGGAGCCGTAACCAGGGTCAGATCACATAGGGCTTTTGTAAGAACTTCAGCTTTTACTCTGAATAGAATGAGGAGCTATTGCAGGGTTTGAGGCAGAGCATGATGTGATCACCCAGGGAGGGTGCTGGGTTAAAAACAGCCCCCAATGGGACAAAAGCAGGAGCAGGGAGACAACTGAGGACGAGACAACGGGGGCTTAGACCACAGTGGTAGTGGCAGTGGGGGTGTCAGAGATGTTGGTTGAGAACCGCCCACTTAGAAAAGCTGCTTTCTCAGGAAAGCTTTTTCTCCAGGTCCTGCTAATTTATTTATTTGGCTGCATTGGGTCTTCGTTGCTACTTGCCGGCTTGTGGGGGCTCCTCTTCGTTGCGGTGCGCAGGCTTCTCATTGCAGTGGCTTCTCTTGTCACAGAGCACGGGCTCTGGGTGCGCGGGCTTCAGTAGTTGTGGCTCACGGGCTCTAGAGCGCAGGCTCAGTAATTGTGGCACATGGGCTTAGTTGCTCCGCGGCATGTGGGATCTTCCCGGCCCAGGGCTCGAATCTGTGTCCCCTGCATTGGCAGGCGGATTCTTAACCACTGCGCCACCAGGGAAGCCCCCTGCTAATTTAGATAAGGGTGTTGAGGGACATCTCAGAGGAGGCAATATGGGAGCAGAGACCTGCCGGAAGCTAGGGAGTGAGCTATATGGATATTCAGGGCAGAGCATTCCAGGGCGGGGTGGGGGTGGGGTGGTAGGAGACAGCCAGTGCAAAGGCCCTGAGGGATGTTTACAGAACAGCAAGGAGGCCAGTGCGGCCAAAAGGAGAGACCAAGGAGGAGAGTGGAAAAAAGTGAAGCAGGAGCCGTAACCAGGGTCAGATCACATAGGGCTTTTGTAAGAACTTCAGCTTTTACTCTGAATAGAATGAGGAGCTATTGCAGGGTTTGAGGCAGAGCATGATGTGATCACCCAGGGAGGGTGCTGGGTTAAAAACAGCCCCCAATGGGACAAAAGCAGGAGCAGGGAGACAACTGAGGACGAGACAACGGGGGCTTAGACCACAGTGGTAGTGGCAGTGGGGGTGTCAGAGATGCTTCAACTCCAGGCAGATTTAAGTCTTGAGTAGAATCAACGGGATGTACTGAGGCCCTGGGTACAGGTGTAGGAGAAAGGGAAGAATCCTGTTCACAGGGAGTGTGCTGGAGCCGGTGGCTCCTACTGGGCCATATGGGCTGACTGTTAAATGTCCAAGCATTTGGTGACCCTGTTGGCTTTGTGTTGGTTGCTTAATATTGGCCACAGTGGGAGTATTTACACCATGGAAATTGGCAAATGTTGCAAATCAGGAAGTTGCTCCCCACCCCACTTGTCAAGAAAAGCCGTTGTGGAATGCTGACCAGTGTCCTCCTGCTCTAGAATAACTCCGCATCTTTTGGGTCTGAGCAGCAGGCAGGATGGGTGACTCCTTTCTGAGATGGGAAGATGAGGCGAAATAGGTTTGGAGAAAGAGAATCAAGGGTTTAAGTTTGGGGACACGTCGTTGGAGATGCCTCTTAGACATCCAAGTAAGAGGTAAGAAGGCAGGTGGAAATAAGTTGAATATAATAGTTGCATCTTCCTTCTAGGAGAACTTTGAGGAGTAAATTAATTAACATTTGGAAAGAACCTTGCAAACAGTGAGTGCTCAATGATGAAAATGGCTTTATCACCTCCATGAGAAAGGATCTAGACTTGTGGTCCCTCAAGTCTGAATCTGACCGCAGATACTTTTTGGAGGGGAGGGGGCATTATTTTAACAAATTGAATTTATGTTAGAGAAACGCAAATCAAAACTACAATGAGGGACTTCCCTGATGGTGCAGTGGTTAACAATCTGCCTTCCAATACAGGGGACATGGGTTCAAGCCCTGGTCGGGGAAGATCCCACATGCCGTGGAGCAACTAAGCCTGTGCGCCACAACTACTGAGCCTGCGCTCTAGAGCCCATGAGCACAGCTATGGAGCCCACGTGCCATGACTACTGAAGCCCGCGCACCTAGAGCCCGTGCTCCACAGCAAGAGAAGCCACCACAACAAGAAGCCTGCGCGCAGCAACAGAGTAGCCCCCGCTCACCGCAACTAGAGAAAGCCCTCACGCAGCAACAAAGACCCAATGCAGCCAAAAAAGAAACTAAAAAAAAACTACAATGAGTTACCACCTCACACCGGTCAGAATGGCCATCATTAAAAAATCTACAAATAACAAACGCTGGAGAGGATGTGGAGAGAAGGGAACCCTCCTACACTATTGGTGGGAGTGTAAATTGGTGCAGCCACTATGGAGAACAGTATGGAGGTTCCTCAAAAAAACTAAAAATAGAGTTGCCATATGATCCAGCAATCCTACTCCTGGGCATATATCCAGACAAAACTATAATTCGAAAAGATTATATGCACCCCTGTGTTCATAGCCGCACTATTCACAATAGCCGAGACATGGAAGCAACCTAAATATCTATCAACAGATGAATGGATAAAGAAGATGTGGTGTACATGTACACACACACACACAGTGTATACTACTCAGCCATAAAAAAGAATGAAATAATGCCATTTGCAGCAACATGGATGGACCTAGAGATTTTCATACTGAGTGAAGTAAGTCAGAAAGAGAAAGACAAATACCATATATCACTTATATGTGGAATCTAAAATATGACACAAATGAACTTATCTATGAAACAAAACCAGACTCATAGACATAGAGAACAGACTTGTGGTTGCCAAGGGCAGGGGGGATAGAAGAAGGGAAGGATTGAGAGTTTGGGATTAGCAGATGCAAACTATTATATAGAGAGAATGGATAAACAACAAGGTCCTACTGTATAGCACAGGAAACTATATTCAATATCCTGTGATAAACCATAACGGAAAAGAATATGGAAAAGAATGTATATATGGTGGCATATACATATATGTAACATATATATGTGCATACATACATACATGTACATACATATACATGTATGTGTATATACATATACATGTATATATATATGTATACATAACAGAATCACTTTATGAAACAAAACCAGACTCATAGACATAGAGAACAGACTTGTGGTTGCCAAGGGCAGGGGGGATAGAAGAAGGGAAGGATTGAGAGTTTGGGATTAACAGATGCAAACTATTATATAGAGAGAATGGATAAACAACAAGGTCCTACTGTATAGCACAGGAAACTATATTCAATATCCTGTGATAAACCATAACGGAAAAGAATATGGAAAAGAATGTATATATGGTAGCATATACATATATACATATATGTAACATATATATGTGCATACATACATACACGTATATACATGTATGTGTATATACATATACATGTATATATATATGTATACATAACAGAATCACTTTGCTGTATGCCAGAAACTAACACAACATTGTAAGTCAACTATACTTTAATAAAATAAACTTTTTAAAAATTTGAATTTAAATGATGTTAGGTGGCGATGTAGTTCCCACTTCACCACAGTTCCCCGAGCTCTACATTATCTCGCACAGCCCCAATTCCCATTTTATGATACTTGCCTGACCTTGCAGGAGTCAGCGTTTGCAACCTCTCTGTTCAAGGCAACCCGTCCCTTTGCAGAGAAGGAGTGTGAAGCCCAGAGAGCCTGGGTGACAGGTCCAGGGCTGCAGGGATCACTATCAGGGCACAGAGGAGGGAACCCAGGGGTCCTCCCTCCTAGCCAACACTCACATCTAGAGTTGCCAAGATGATCAGAAGAAAGTGCTGCCTGCAAGCGTTCCTTTTCTGACGCTAATGCTGGTGGTGGCCTGGCTTTGGGGAAGTATTTCTGCTTAAATGCTCCAGTTTCCTGGATGGGCTGCTGCATCGTGTGCTTTGTAGTGGAAATAAAACCCCATCCCATGTTGAGATGAAGGTTAATTGAATATTTGATGCCTGGAGGGGATGAAAGCAGGATTCCCATTTTCCTGTTTCCTCTTTCAGGCCTCTGACACCAAGGGGAGACGTGGGTCAGTCTTGGTGAAGCAAAACCACCCGTAAGGGATGCATGCTGTGAGGAGAGGATGCTGAGCTGGGCAGAAGGGAGGGGACCACAGACCATGTCTTGGGGCATGGAGCTGGAGGACCTTCAGCAGAAGCCAGGATATCAGGAGTTGATTTCCTCTTCTCCTGGCTGAAGACTGAGGTGGTTTGCCCAGCAACCTCTGGTGGCGGGGTGCTCATCAACTGGGACCATAAATTTATATTTGTCATGAGGGCAGTGGGGAGCCATGGAAGGCTTCCTGGAGGAAGGAGCTTTAGAATGGGGTTTCCTACCACCAGAAAACTACTAGAGCTCATCAATGAATTCAGTAAAGTTGCAGGATATGAAATTAGTATGCAGAAATCTGTTGCATTTCTAGACACTAACAACAGAATATCAGGAAGAGAAATTAAAGAAACAATCCCATTTACCATTGCATCAAAAAGAATAAAATACCTAGAAATCAACCTACCTAATGAGGCAAAATATCTGTAGTCGGAAAACTATAAGCCATTGATGAAAGAAATTGAAGATGACACAAACAGATGGAAAGATATACTGTGTTCTTGGATTGGAAGAATCAATATTGTTAAAATGACTATACTACCCAAGGCAATTACATATTCAATACAATCCCTATCAAATTACCAATGGCATTTTTCACAGAACTGAACAAAAAATTCTTAAATTTGTGTGGAAACACAAAAGACCCTGAAGAGCCAAAACAATCTTAAGAAAGAAAAATGGAGCTAGAGGGATCACAATTCCTGACTTCAGACTATACTACAAAGCTACAGTAATCAAAACAGTAGGGTACTGGCACAAAATCTTGCAAATAATTTCCCTCTCGCCAGGCTCCTCTGCAAAGCCAAGCAGCACCCAAGTCATGCTTCCCACACAAGTGGGTTTCTACTTCAGGCTTGAGGGGAGAGCTGACCCCTAGGCTGCATCCAGAGAGGCTCTTCCAAACTTGGCATCCCCTCGCTGTCCCAGCCACGTCTCTGGATCTGCTGGACAGCCCTTTCTTCTGCTTTTCTAGCCACCACTGTGTGTCTCTGTCCCCTTCTCCTGATTCCTGGGGAGTTAGGGAAAGTTCTGGATGGAGCATCTAATAGGTACCCCCACTGAATATTGGAAACAGCCACACAACCAGGTAAGTCCATTCATGACAGCATTTCTTCATTCAGCAATCATTTTCTGAGCATCTACTATGTGTCAGGCTCTGTGTTAGACCCTGAAACAGAGATAAATCAGACCAGGTCCTGACTGCAAGGACCTTCTGGTCTAGTTGAGAGAGATAGATAGGAAAATCAACCACTGTGGCACAGAGTGTACATGTTATATTTCCCTCCTCCTCCTGACCATACTAGCCATTCGGTCCTCTGAAAATGCTGTGCCTGCTCTTGTCACAGGGCCTCTGCATACTCTGTTCCTTCTTGGATGAATTCACTCCAATTCATCCTTTAGTTCTGAGCTTTGTCAGATCCTCAGGGAAGGCTTTTCTGACCTTCCTCTTTATATCAAATCCCCGTTATAGAATCTCATGGCATCAGGCACCTTTCCTTACAGTGCTTAACAAAGCTACATCGCTGCAATTCCTCACTTAGTGCCTGTTTCCTTAGACAACTGACTTTCCTGAGGATAGGAACTCCTTCTGGGTGTGTATGATGTTGGCACTTCCTCACCATAGGGACCCCAGTTCTTTGCACAGTCCCTGACACGCAGTAGATGCTTAATTAATATTGGTTGAAATAATAAAGCAGGAGCAATTTCTTCCCCAACTGGCTGGCCTGGGGGGTCCACCCATCATAAACACTCACAATTGGATATCTAAGAAGATCCGTTTCTCCTCCCCTACGTGGATCTTCCAGACACAATCTTCACCTTCCACGTAGGGCTCTGGCCAGTTTGGGGACAGCACCACCCCGGCCACGGCAGAGAGCTCCCCACCACACATGGCTGTAAAGACACAGACACACACACACACATTACTCATAAGGAAGCAGATATGGTGTAACAGTTTAAGAGTGTGGTCTATGAAGTCAGACAGTCCATACACGTGTGCGGAACGATTAAATTAGGACTGGCCACCTGCCTCCTTTAGCTGAAATTTGGCAAAGGTGGGGCAAGGACATTGTACTGTGGGTTCTGCATCCATGGATTCAACCGACAGGGGATCATAAATATTTGAAAAAAAATTCCAGAAAGTTTCAAAAAGCAAAACTTGAATTTGCCACTCACCGGCAACTATTCACATAGCGTTAACATTGCATTTAGGACATTCCCATAGCATTTACATTGTATTTACAACTATTTACACAGCATTAGGAATTATAAGTAATCTAGAGATGATTTAAAGTATATGAGAGGATGTGCCCTTTTATATAACGGGCTTGAACATCCACGGATTTTGGTATTGGGGGCGTGGGGGGGTGTGCCTCGGAACCCGTGCCCTGTGGATACTGAAGGATGACTGTAGTTCTTTCAGGACGAACGACAGAGTTCAAAGTTTCAAGTGCATCCTTAATAGCCCTCCCCTTGAGTAGGGTGAATAGTGACTAGAGATGGTACATTCTAGTCAGATGGACCTGGGTTCGAGTCTTGCCTCTGCCACCAAAGGCTCTGTGACAAGGCATGTAATAAGTTCCTGGAGCCTCAGATGCCTCCCTCTGTAGAGCAGGGAGAAACACCAGTGCTGACTTCACTGGGTTATTCTGAGGCTTAAGTGAGCTCATGGATGTCAAACACAGCACAACGCCTGGCACAAGGTAAGCGTTCAGTAATTCTTAACGTTACTGTGGAACGCCCTGGCTCTGAACTGGAAGCGGAGATGTGGCCGCACCTGGCGCCTGGCCCTTTAAATTTCACTCTGTGTTTACTGCTTTGGAAAATTCTCAGTGTGGCAGAGGCCAAAGCACCAATAAATTCCACTCTGTTAAACCAGCACATTTAATACAGGGATCAATCCCTCACCACGGCAAGGCTGTGATTTCACGCCAACCACCATCCAGGTGGCGGCTGCTGGGAGCCGGGGCTCTGTTCATTACTCCACATTCCCCACATGGGTCCAGGCTCGGGGTGGTTCAGTGTCCTTGAACATGGAGAAATAGGAGAGGGCAGGGCACTGGGAGTCCCCGTAGATGAGGATTCCACACAGCTGACATTGTCCAAAGGGGCTCAGGGCACAGGTCTCTGAGAACAGAGAGACTTGAGTTCCATTCCCACCTCTGCCTATTACCCTCAGTGTGTTCTGAAGCATGTCACGTCACAGCTTGTTTCCTCATCTGTACACGGGATCAATAATAATATGCACCTCACAGGGTTGTAGTGAGGATTAAATCAGATAAGGCACAGAGTGCCTGCACAAAAACACAGTTTTTTGCACTCCTATTAACAACTGTTATCATTATCATTAATTAGACTCAGGGCTGCCATGTGCTGTTAGGCGGGCTGTGCACTGCACATGTCTGCATAGCACAGGTAGGAGCTGAAACCCATGCAGCGATCTTCTCACCAAGCTGTGCATGATGGGGTCTTGTGCCTGGAGGAAGAGGCAACTTTTCAATTTTACCCATTTTGTGATTTTTCTCAAGGACCAGCAGCAAACCTGACCCAAAGAGGGGTGAGCTCCAGAAAGGATTCTACTCCTAAAATCGGTATATAAGCTGGGCCTTTCATCTGAAGGGGTGGAGGGCTCTGGGGTGCCCTGGGAGGAGGGCTGTGACCCACTCACCTCTGCACAGGGGCTCCGTGTCGTTCCAGTATGGGTCCCGCACGTTGATACACTCAATGATGGCCGGGCCCTGCTCCAGGGAGTGGCCGGGGTCGCAGGTAAACTCCACTATGGTCCCGATGTTATAGGTCGGGTCAGATGTGGTGAAGTTCCCATTCTGAATGTAGGGCTCATAGCAGTGGCCTTTCTCAAAGGCTGGGGCCAGGACACAAAAGAGGGCAGCCGCTCAAATGAGTCAGGGGTGGCTCACAGGCCTGTGTCTCAGAAGCAGGGGCCCCTCCTGCTGTTCAGGGAAGCCCCAAGGCAAACGGGTACCAGACCCCACATTCCAGTTCCCACTGACCTGCTGAGGGCCCTTAGGCCATTCACTTGGCTTCTCGGGCCTCATTATTTTCATATCTAAAATGGGAACAAGAACCTCTGCTCTCCCAACCCTGCAGAGGCGGCCTTTGGAAGTCCAAGAGTCACTCTAGCTACGGCTTCTCCCCAATCCTTTGCAGGTCAGATTTCTACCTCCCATGACCCGGCCCCGCCATGCTTCCCCTGCTCCCACGCTGCCACCCTAGGAGACAGGGCAGCCTCCGGGACCCTCACCCTCGAACCGGATGTTGAAGGCTGAGGCCACCCGCCCCTGGTCAGATGTGAATTCGATGCAGATGGTGTGGCCATCACTCAGCAGGCCCTCAAAGGGGACATTCTCGGTTTGGAGGGAGTCGTAGAGAAGAGTGGACTTGTTGGTCAGCCCACTGTAGACCATCATCCTGGCAGTGGGGAAGAAGACAAGAGCCAATATGAGGTCTTCTCGGGCCGCTGATGCACAGCAGTGGGAGGTGTGTGCTGTGACCACCCACTCCGCGGCCTCAATCCCAGACTCACATCCCGATTTCACCCCATACTCGCCCGCACACTCTGCTCCACCTATTCGAATTTGTCTCCCTTTCTGTACAATGCTTGTCCCAGACTCGTGGATAGATTCTGAGCTCTTAAGGAAAGTGCTGGGTGTGATGTAATGACCAGATGAATTAATAGATACTGATTATTATTACTAATTGAGAAGCTGGGATGATTGGGCTAATATCATTCCTGAAACACTGATATATATATAATCAGACAGAGTTCCGACTTTAACTTCTGAGCTGAGTGACTTTGGACAAAAACACTGCACCCCACTGAGCCTCTGTTTCATCTGTAAAATGGGTACAAGCACACCTACACCAGAGTGTGGGGATTAGAGACCATGGATATGAAGTGCACAGGACAGAGTCGGTATGCAAGTCAAATGACCAAGCATTGGACCCCTACTACACTCTGTCACTGATTTTTATCTCCTAAGACCACCGTGCCTGCAGTCAGGAGTCCCAATTTTTAGTCCCCAGTTCCCTACCCACTGAGCTTGCAGAAGTCTCAACACATCTTGTGCCTCAGTATCCACAACCATGAAAAGAGGGATCACAATGTCTTTCCTACCTATCTTACAGGGGGACTGTGAGAATACAACAGGATAAAGTGTCCTGAAAAATGAAAGGCATCAGATAAAACGCTGGTATTCATTTTTACTGTTATTAAAACCCTTTGGGGACTTCCTTGGTGGCACAGTGGCTAAGAACCCGCCTGCCAATGCAAAGGACACGGGTTCGAGCCCTGGTCCGGGAAGATCCCACATGCCACAGAGCAACTAAGCCCATGTGCCCCAACTACTGAGCCTGCGCTCTAGAGCCCGCGAGCCACAACTACTGAGCCCACGTGCCACAACTACTGAAGCTCGTGTGCCTAGCGCCCGTGCTCCACAACAAGAGAAGCCACCACAATGAGAAGCCTGTGCACCGCAAGGAAGAGTAGAGAAAGCCCAAGCTCACTGCAACTGGAGAAAGCCCGCATGCAGCAATGAAGACCCAACACAGCCCAAAATAAATAAATAAATAAATTTATTAAAAAAGAAAAATACAACCTTTGGCACTTGGCTCTTTGCTAGCCTTGGTATTTTTAAAAACGTTACGCAAAAATGTGGAAGAAACCAGTACACAAATTGGATCACTTATTTTTCTGGACTCATAAACAGGCATTTTTAATCCTTTGAGGGTTTGTTTTTTTTTTTTACTGTGACCCATAAAAAGCGTTTATCACATGAATTTCTAATGTTACCAAAATGCATAAATGTTAGAGTCACAGTCTGTTCATTGTGCCATGTGTCCACTGTGGCTGGGATGAGGAGGGGCCTGAGGTAGAGGCCCAGGGCCATTCCGAGAGTGAGGAGAGGCCGCTTCACAATCTTCTGACCCCTGCTGATTTTGTTGTATCTTGGGGGCCATGCCCCAGGACTCCTCTTTCAGAGAACCAGTGCCTTTTGCTCTAGAGCAGACTCTCAGGATCTCAAAATCTCTAGTCAATTAATCTTCCCAAAATAGCAATTTTCTACTTATGTTCTCTAGAATGTCTAAAATAGGAATAAAAATCTATACATAGTCTATGGTCAAATGGGTTTGGGAAATGCCAGGTTAAATAAAAATTCAACATTTTTTCCCTTGCAGGACTTGTCAGTGCCTTTGCCAGCTAATGTGCATTAGCACCTTCCAAGACAGAGACTGTGTATATATTGTCTCCCAAACATGTTTGACCAGAGAACCCACCTTCTGTGCTGCATACTATGGGACTGGAGTTTAGAAAGACTTCATTTTGGGGGTAAACCATCTTTAAAATCTTTCTTCATTTCTCTCCTCTACTCAAAATCCTTCCATGGCTATTTATAGCTTATAGAAGCAGCCCGGTACCCAAAGCCCTACAGAAGATGATCCCCATTTACCTCTACATCTTTGCCCACCCCCCACTCCTATTCTCTCTGCTTGGGCTACTCTACCCATTCACCGTATTTTGGGTTCCCTGATCGAATCTCTTTCCAAGGTTTAGATCAGGTCCCATTTCTTCTTTTTTTTAATGAATTAATTAAGGGTCTTCATTGCTGCTTGCAGGCTTTCTCTAGTTGCAGTGAGCAGGGGCTACTCTTCGTTGTGGTGCGCGGGCTTCTCATTGCAGTGGCTTCTCTTGTTGCGGAGCACAGGCTCTAGGTGTGTGGGCTTCAGTAGTTGTGGCTCGTGGGTCCTAGAGTGCAGGCTCAGTAGTTGTGGCGCATGTGCTTAGTTGCTCCTCAAGGCTCTTACCATTTCTCTGCACTTGTGTTCCTTGTCCTGCAGGCTTTCTCTGGAGCGCCCCAGCTACTGGCACAGGTGACAGGCCAGTGTGTCAGGGAATTAACAAAGTCTGAGAGCAGCCATCATCCAATTGATGGGAGATGAGGGACAATGATCTCTGCTCTCTCGCTGCTAGGAATGGGGAAGTTAGTGTGTGTGTCTACACTGGCTCCCAGAGTTCCCAGGTGGAAGAGAATTTCTTTTTTTTATAAATTTATTTATTTTTGGCTGTGTTGGGTCTTCATTGCTGCATGGGCTTTCTCTAGTTGTGATGAGCGGGGCCTACTCTTTGTTGTGGTGAGTGGGCTTCTCATTATGGTGGCTTCTCTTGTTGCAGAGCACAGTCTCTAGGTGTGCGGCCTTCAGTAGTTG
>NW_020172781.1:6771148-6811448 GCF_003031525.2 Neophocaena asiaeorientalis asiaeorientalis | reverse complement strand
GTTGTGGTGCGCGGGCTTCTCATTGCAGTGGCTTCTCTTGTTGCGGAGCACAGGCTCTAGGTGTGTGGGCTTCAGTAGTTGTGGCTCGTGGGTCCTAGAGCGCAGGCTCAGTAGTTGTGGCGCGTGGGCTTAGTTGCTCCTCAAGGCTCTTACCATTTCTCTACACTTGTGTTCCTTGTCCTGCAGGCTTTCTCTGGAGCGCCCCAGCTACTGGCACAGGTGACAGGCCAGTGTGTCAGGGAATTAACAAAGTCTGAGAGCAGCCATCATCCAATTGATGGGAGATGAGGGACAATGATCTCTGCTCTCTCGCTGCTAGGAATGGGGAAGTTAGTGTGTGTGTCTACACTGGCTCCCAGAGTTCCCAGGTGGAAGAGAATTTCTTTTTTTTATAAATTTATTTATTTTTGGCTGTGTTGGGTCTTCATTGCTGCATGGGCTTTCTCTAGTTGTGATGAGCGGGGCCTACTCTTTGTTGTGGTGAGTGGGCTTCTCATTATGGTGGCTTCTCTTGTTGCAGAGCACAGTCTCTAGGTGTGCGGCCTTCAGTAGTTGCAGCGCGTGGGCTCAGCAGTTGTGGCTCGCGGGCTCTAGAGCTCAGGCTCAGCAGTTGGGGTGCACGTGCTTAGTTGCTCTGCGGCATGTGGGATATTCCCGGACCAGGGCTTGACCCCATGTCCCCTGCACTGGCAGGTGGATTCTTAGCCACTGTGCCACCAGGGAAGCCCCACACCTTGTACTTTAAAGCAGTGATTTATTGATATGGAGTTGTTCAGGATAAAGCTGGATGACTTGGAAGGAAGTAGACTCCAGAGTTGGGTAACTTATTCAGTTTTCTGGTATTTTCTCTCAGAATCCTTTCCTAGAGGTTAATGGTCTAGATTTGAAGCTTCAAAGAAGCCAGGACACTATATAATTCTAAGATCAACATCGGACAATTCCAGAATTCTAAGGTGCTGACACTCTGTCAGTGCCCTACCCACATCCGCATAGCACTCTTTGCTTACCCATTTTCGGCTGGCTTCCAGAGTCTCTGAGAATCAGCCAGCTCCAAGGGTGGCAGGCAGTGTTGGGGAGTCAGTGTGTCCAGGAGCACGCCTCCTCCAACATGGATGGTGGGGGTGGATAAATACCCAGCTCCCTCACCCTCCGATAGGAACGTTCTGAGCCCTGCTCAACGCAGCTTCCTGGAGGCCCGCAGTAGATAGAGACCCAGTTGTCTCTGCAGTCATCTGCCTACTAATACATACTGTATCTACTCCCTTTCCTTCTCTGCTCATTTTCCTGGTGCTAAGATCAGCTCCCAAACAAACCACTTTCTCTCACATCTTTGTCACTCTGTCTGTTTCCAAGGAAACTCAACCTAAGATAGCAAGTCTAAGCAGCTAAGACCCTAATTTTCTACAACATTCCAGAATATTCTAGAATAAGTTCTCAGAGTTTTCAGATTCTGGATTCTGTGCATATAACTTAGCATCTACAGACATACTCTTGCTTAGATGTTGTCTTGTATCTTCTCTAGTTCCTTCTTGTACGTAAGTCTGGTTTTTCCATCTCAACTGCCAGGAACCAATGTTTCCTACTTCTCTCCTGTTCTCCATGGAGGCTAATACATGATTGGGCACAGAGCTGATGCTCAGTAAACACTCCCTCCTTGTTCAACTGCAAAAAGGCATGAGGCAGTTCGAGGTCGGGGAACTGGATTCCCTTCTTGTCTCTACCCCTACCCTGTTGTGTGACTAGGGTAAGTCCCTTCCCCTCTGTATGTCCTTGTTTCCTTATGTGTAAAAGGAAGAGATCGAAGATGATGGTCTCTAATAACCTTGCCACCCTTCCCAGCTCTTCCTTTCTTGACGTCCATGAGGCAGCATTTTAGTCCTTTCAAGACTCCAAATCCCAAGCCGCGTTCTAACACTCTGGGAAGGAACGAGGCTGGCTGGGGGCCCTCAGAGTGTTACCTGTCCTTCTCATGCAGTGACAGCTTTTCAAAGTGCAGGTGCAGCTTCTGGCCCTCTGGAGCTTCAATTGTCCACACACAGAACTGGCTCCCATTGGTATTTCCAGAGTGACTTGGGGACAGGACGCGGCCGATGGTGGCGTTGTGCACCGCCCCTCCACAAGGGGCTGGGGTCGGAGAGTAGGGGTGGGTGGGCAGTGAGAGGATTGCAGAGAGAGACAGAGAGAGAGAGGAAGTGAGGGTTTCATCCTTCCCCACTCCCCACCCCTTCATGGGAGGAAATAGGCTGGGGAAGAGAGAAACCATGGGAAAAGTCCCATCCTCCTGAGACAGGTTCATCCTGTTTGACAGGAGGTCTAATTCCATGATTAGAACCATTGCCATGTGCGTTCCATGGTGGGGAATGAATGGCTGTGATTTAAGGATTCTTCCATGTGCTGGCTGTGCCCTGATTCCTAATTACAAAATGGTAATTAAGAAGGACATAAATAGGCAGTTCTCAAAAGAAGAAATATACTTTTATTACTTAGTAAGCACTAAAAAAATACAGCCTCACTGGTAATAAAGGAAATGCAAATCTAAACTGTATTCTATCTTTATCCACCTAATTGGTCGAGATAAAAAGCAGCAATAAACTGGAAAGCTATCTCCAGTGATGGGAAATGGTCACTCTCATTCAGGAGTGGTTAGAATGCAAGCTGCTGTGGCCTTTCAGGAGGGCAATCTGATGAAAACGCTGGAAAATATGTTCAAACACTTTGACCTAGTAATTAAGGTTCTGGGAATTTACCTTAAGAAAAGATTTAGAGAGTTTCACAAAAATATATGAATGAGGAAGTTCACTGCCAGATTGCCTCTAAGAGCAAAAAACAGAAGGAACATGAATGTCCGTGTACAGATGCTTGGTGAAATAAATGCGTGTCATTCATATAGTTTTGAAGAACCATGTTCTCAAAGAACTTGAGAATATAGAACAATATTCACTATATTTTAAGTGGGAAAAAAGAAGCTAGAAAATGGTCCGCTATATCTATTTCAATGAGCTATATGCAAGGATCAACAGAGACCAGGAATGTAAAAGTGATTTGCTACAGTCTTCAACACTTTCTTGGAATTTTTTTTTTTTACCAGAGCCATGTATTACTTTTACCATAAAATTTTAATAAATATTAAAAAGTGATTTGTGAACTAGAAAGAGTTATACAAATGTGGGGAGGTAGACTTATTTTTAGGAGATATTTGGTTTTCATTAAATGTTTGCTGAATGACTGCATGACTAATAAGGATGTGCACTGATGAGAAAGGCAGATAGCTCCCTTCTCTGCTCTGGACTCTGCTGTGATCTACAGCAAAGACACTACCAAGAAGTCTTGTACAGTAGTTCTTTCAGGACCACGGACAGAGCACTGGAACGCAGGCTCTTCAGCTACCTCTCCTGAATCCCCATCCAAAAGTGAAGGTTCAAATCTGGCCAGCGCCACTTATCTGCTGTGGATCTAGGACGAGCCACTGAAGATCTCTGAACCTCTAGGTCACTGTAAAATGTTAATACTAATTCCACCCTCTTTATGGGACTGTGGTGGTTAAGTCAGTGCAACACTGCATGTAGAGGGCTTGGCGCTGTCCCTGGCACAGAGTAGGTGCTCAAAATGTAGCCAGCATTACTGCCCCATAGTTCAGGAGCTGAGGAGATGGACACTGTCCCTGGTGGGGGGCGTCGGCCATCTGTCCTCCCCGAGCTGCCACTCATTTGCGGCCTCTCTGCTCCCATTCCTTGCCTTATTAAGCCAACTGATGACTGGTTTCAATTTGCCAGCCGCGGCTCCCCATCCGTCTTTCTTAGCACAAATTGAGGCTTAATTCCTCTCTGATTTCATACATAGATAAAAATTAACGTGAGGGAGGCATGGAGACCAACTGCCCTATGGTTTGAATTTCTTTTCTTTGTTAAAAAAAAAAAAGAAAAATTCTGAAGGGCCTTGGGGGAACGATACTGCAACAATTAAATCTGAGAATTTATCCTCAGCTCTCATTTGCATTTTGAATTCTACTGACTATATGAATGCCTGGAGGGCAGGAGTGATGTTTTCTTATCCCCAGTATTCTCCTTGTACATGACTCATGGCCTGGCACAGAGAAGGTAGGTGCTCAGTTAATGTGGGCAGCCTACACTTTCCTGGCCACGGTCAGGACTCTTGAGAATCAATAGAGATTTGCTCTCTTGATAACTGAGGACGGTCAAGGTTATGGCCACTGGGGCAGACAGAGTGTGGCACAGAGTGCTTCTCAATCTATAATGTGCACATGAACCACAAAAGGAGCACTTTAAATGTAGATTTTGATTCGCTTGGTTTTGTATGGGGCTTCGAATTGTGTATTTCTAATAAACTCACTGGTCTGCAGATTGCACTTTGAACAGTGAAGGTGTAAGGAAAAGAGCTCAGGAGAGAAGGGTTCTGGACTCAGTTCAATTTCTATCTGGTGACTTTGAGGGAGAAACTTCACCTCCATGAGCCTCAGTTTCCTCATCTGTAAAATGGGGATATTGTTCCCACCATGTAGGATTGCTGTGAGGATTTATCAGAGCCCTGGCATATGGACTGGGCTCAAAATATGGCAGCTGTCATATCCAAGGCACAATCAACAAACAAAAATTACACAAATTAGACTTTGTCAAAATTAAGGACACTATCAAGAAGTGAAAGACAACCCACAGAGTGGGAGAAAATATTTTCAGATCATATATCTGGTAAGGGTCTAGTATCCAGAATATATAAAGAACTCCTACAACTCAAGAAAAAGACAAACCACCAAATTTTAAAAATGGGCAAAGGACTTGGATAGACATTTCTCCTAGAAGATACACAAATGGCCAACAAGCATATGAAAAGATACTAATGTCATTAGCCATTAGGAAAATGCAAATCAAAATCACAGTAAGATACCTTCACACCCATATTATTATACGGCTATAATAATAAAAAGAAGACATCGAAAATAAGTGCTGGCGAGGATGTGGAGAAACTGGTACTTTCATACATGGCTGGTGGGAAAGTAAAACCGTGCAGCCGTTGTGGAAAACAGTTTGATGGTTCCTTCAAAAGTTAAACGTGGTATTAGCATATAACTCAGCAATTCCACTTTGGGGTATATACCCCAGAGAAATGAAAACATAAAAACCTGCATACAGACATTTACAGCAGCATTATTCCTAATACCCCCAAAGTGGAAGCAATTCAAATGTCCACCAACGAATGAACAGATGAAATGTGGCCTATCCACATCATGGAATATTATTCAGTCATCAAAAGGAATGAAATTCTGACAGACGTTACAACATGGATGAACCCTGAAAACACTATGCTAAGTGAAAGAAGCCGGATACAAAAGGTTACATATTGTACAATCCCATGTATTGAAATGTCCAGAATAGGCAAATCTATAGAGACAGAAAGCATACTGGTGGTTGCCAGGGGCTGGGGACAGGGACAAATGGGGAGTGACTGCTACTGGGTCCAGGGTGTCCTTCTGGGGGTGATAAAGGTAGTGGTGATGGTTGCACAAGATTGCGAATGGACTAAGTGTCACTAATGGTCAATTTTATCATATAACAAAACTTTAAATGGCAGCAGCCATCTGTATTTGGAGGAATCTCTTCCCTAAGGTCAATGTTAATACCCTGGGGGCTGGTCTCTCCCCTCTTAAGTGGACCATCCGTGTTTGGTCTGGCTGAGGCTGGCATGTACCTGAGCAGATGGGTTCCTGGCTGCTCCAGTGGGGCTTGGAGGCATTGATGCACGTCAGCGTCTTGGCACCCTGGAGCTCGTAACCCAGGTGGCAGTGGAAGTGGGCCACCCCACCTGAGTGCAGGTCCATCACCATGACATCCCCGTAGTCAGGCCGGCGGGGAAAATTGCAGCTCAGCATGAAGGCTGGGAAGAAATGCAGGGGCAGACAGTCATCTCTCAGAGGGGGAGACAAAGAACATGACCCACATCCTGGGAGTCAATTTTTGCTGAGAAGAAAAGACGAGGCCCCTGGGGCCCCTAGAGTGCTGGAGGAGGGTATTTTCGTGACTCGACTTGATCACGTGGTGCTGAGACTGCCAGATGAGCGCTCTTTTCTAGGCTCAAAGCTCCCCACCCTGCCTAAGCAGAGACAGCAGGTTTGGGGCGACAAATGTGTTCCCATCTCTCCCTGGAGACAGAACAGCCTTCTCCTTGAGGTAGGTTAGTCTCACCTGCACGAACAGCTCAGGTGTCTGATAAAAATGCAGGCTCTTGGACCAGAGTTAGAATAACCAGTTCTTCAGGAAATGCCCAAGATATGAAAGCTTGGAAACAACTGTCCTGGGAGGTAAGGGCTTGGGCTCTGAGGGCGATGGATGTGAGTTTACATTCTCTTACTCCATCACTCAGAAACCGTGTGACCTTGAGAAACTGACACACTGCCCTGAACTTCACTCTCCTCTCTGTGATCGTCCCTGTTTCACAGGTGGCGGTAAGGATTACATGTGAAATGCCAAAGAGGAGCCTCCTTAGCCCAATATCTGGTGCACAGAGCTCACTGGATGGGGTGGTAGAAGGGTGTACGTGACCACGTTGAGCTCCTGGAGTTTCATTTTCATAAGAGGGTGCTGAATCTGTCCTAGCTCCACCACTAGACTATGGTCTGACCTCTCCTGCAGCCTAGGATATCTGCATTCCCACTTCCCATGAGGAGGCCTAAATTCAAGCTCATGGCTCAATGAGCTATTTTTTTCCATTTTTTAATTAACAAAGACAACAGACGGTAGTCTGCATATTGAGAAGGTGTGAGGAAACGGACACTCCTGTATACAGTCACCCATCTGTTTCAGAAACATCCAAGGGGAAATTTTTAAATGAATTGTTTTTCCAGACATTTAGTCAATGTGACGTAAATGTGGATGGCTTTCGACCTCCCAAGGTGTGGCTAAGGGCAGCCCCTTCCCCATCTTATACTTGGCAAGTATCCAGGGGGAGCTCCTGGTAAGGGAAGTAACCGGAGATCTTGGGAAACGCCCAGGAGGTGGGGAAAATGGGATGACATTGAAATGAGAGAGAGAAGGAAGAGAGAATGGGGGGTGGGAATGAAGAGAGGGAGGGGAGGAAAGAAAGATATGAAGGAAGCAAGAAAAGAGGGAGGAGAAGAGAGGAGAAAGGTGAACAGAAAACAAAAGAGAGGAGACTAGAAACAGACAAAAAAGGAAAGAAAGAAACAGTGGAGAAGAAGAAAAAAGAGACAAGGACTCCAGTAGCAAAGGCTGTTTCCCAGAAACCCACGGACTCTCATGGGATTTGTGTGTCAGACTCAGGAGACATGAACTTGAACGGGAAAAGGGGGCTTGCTCGTCCTTCATTAACCTTTCACTTAACAATGGTTCAATCACAAATGTAGGCAACAATCTGTAACATAGTCACAGAACATGTGACTTTGTCACCAAGAGAAATCATAGATATTTTCATATCAAAATGAGTATCTTGACATATTTCTTATGCTCCTTTGAAATTACAGTAATTATCAGAGCCACTGAGAAATATTATTTAATGTGTTAATAAAGAAGCACATAGATTATGATATCATAGATGAAAACAATATTTTGACAACTGCTATTAAATACGAATGGCTTCCTTTTGAATATATATATATATTTTATGCTCTTAAAAACACAAATCTAAGAAGCGGTTCACAGTGTTACCAAACTGCCAGAGGGGGTCCCTGGCACAAGAAGGGTGAGAATCCTTGGCTCCAGAGAGAAAGGGAGACAAAAGCTACATCTCAACAGCCTCAGCCTGATCTTACCCTGGTAGTGCAGCTGGAAGGTCCCCAGGCCATCGTCCTGGAAGGTCCGGAAGTAGACGGAGATGGTGTTGGTGGGGCTTCGGATCACCTGCCCCTCTACCAGGAGGGTGTGGTTGGCCAGAATGGTCAGGGAAGGGCCATCCACTCCACGGATGGAAAGCAGCTCCCCCTCGGACAGGTTCACACTCTTCACCTGGAGACAGGTAGGGGTAGACAGAATCTGAGTCATGTTTGGGACAGGGCATCTGTTAGCCCCCTTATCTGAGTCCCATGAAAGGGGCTTCTGGATGCTGGCAGCCGAGACAGAGTCTTCTGGAGCTGGCAGGTGGGGGCAGGGGTTTGATCAGCTTGTGCCTGAGGTCCCATCTCCAGGGAGACAGAAGGCATTTCACCAGAAGGTAAGCTCCAGGGAGGCAGGAAACTTTCCGTGCTGCTCAGGGTCCCCAGGGCCTAAAATCGTGCCTGGCACATAGTATGTGCTCAATAATCTTTATGGACTGACTGAATACATTCTTGCCCTTCTGCATAAACTGGTGAGGGCGTGGGGCGGGGGGCTCATCTCTAGGGCTTTCTCAGGCCCACTTTCTTATCCTCCTCAATGGTGGCTTCAATGGCAGAGGCTCCTCAAAGCTCCATGTACTTGGTTTGCCTAGTCCACTTTCCAGGCTTGGGAGAGAAAGAAGGGAGATACTTTACTCGCAGACAAGAATGCTGAACAAATGGAGCGGGGGTGGGGTGGGGATCTTAGTCAGTCCCCAGTTCCCAATATGAATATTTCTGCTTCTCTTAGTGGGGCCTGGGACCCCAGACCCTTGCCTCTTGTGTAAGCAAGGCAGGCATTACTGACAAGTCTTTCCTCTTTCAGGCCATACACCTTACTCTCTTTCCTCTTTGATGAATGCCTACTCATTCGTCAAAGCCCCACTAAAATTACCCTTCTCCGTGAAACCTTCCCTAACTGCCGAGGAGCTTGCCTGTCTCTCCACTGTGATTCTACAACATCCACTATGAACATCTACTACAAACCATTGGGAGAAGCATCCCAATGTCTTCCACATGTGTCTATCTCAATCACAAAACAGCAGACTCACACATCACCCTGTCCCCCACTGCTGTGACTGGTACAGAGTAGGTGCTAATGAAGGAATTCTACAGTGCCTGATAAAAAGCTCCGTACAGTATTAGACAGAGTGGGTTTGTTCAAGTGGAGGAAAGTGCTCATGAAGTGCCAGAATCAGCTGGACTGCAACTTTTCTCCAGGTTAAGTCCATGAACGTTTACGAAGTACCTACCACGTGCCACGTGCTGTGCTAAGCTCTGGACACAAGTTCTGCAGAGAGGCTTACCTTTCATCCTCCCTACACAATCAGAAAACCTTCTTAAAGTAAAGTTCTGCTTATGTCATACAACTGACTCTGCTTGAAATCTTCTGGTGGCTTTCTGGCTTCACTTCCACCCTTTCTTCTGTGGGACAGTGAACTGGACAGTTCACCACTTCCTGGCATGTCATCTTACTTCATACCAAAAAGTGCTTCTAAAGATGGGGAGGTCGGTTGGGGATGGCCTGGAACTAGGGTGGGGATAATTGGTAACATGCATTGAGTGCCCGCTGTCTCTCTCTCTTAGGCTCTGGATGAATGCCCTCTGTGCACCGTCATATTTATTCCTCCCTGAAACTCTGTAAAGCAGCAACATTTTCATCTGTTTTACTGATGGGGAAACTGAGGCTCAGAGAGCTGGAGTCCCTTACCCAAAGTCATATAGCATTAACTGGTAGAGCCGCGACTTAAAACCCAGATGTTTGAGCACTATGCTACCCTGCTTTTCCATTCTTAGTTTGCAGCCAAAAGTTTATGACTCAAATGAGCCACATGGGGCTTCCATGACTATGTGTGTGTTTGATAAGCAGGATATCAGAGGACTTTCCTTCTGGGTGTAATGATTCACAACTTATCAACACATCCCCTTCCCTCCATGTGTGCCAAGCTATTTCAGCTGTGCCCTGAGTTAGGAACTCCTATTCATCCACCAAAGCCCAGCTTAAATTGCCCCATTAGGGCAAAGCCAGAACCAAACTGGTTAGGATGATAAAAACAAGCCTGACTCAGACAATCCTTCAGAGACTTCCCGCTGGAAGAGGCAGCCACTGCGGGGCACCTTTCTGGGGTTACCTGGAGCTCCACCCCATAGCCAGTGTAGACTGTCACGTTGTACGTGCACTCCAGGAAGTTGTTGAGGGGCAGCGGTGGGTAATCACTGGAATCGATGTACCCTTCAGGATCGGAGAAACTCACACTGCAGAGAGCTGGAGGAAAGCACTGTCATTAGGACACGGAGAACAGCTGAGATGTCATCTCTCAGATGGGCTGCGGGCTGGAACAGGGCCTCTGGGGACACCTGTGTTCTCCTGTCCCCACTCCTCCCACTGCTGTTCATTCTCCTTCGGCTCCAGAATCAACATGATAATCAAATAGCAGCATCTGACACAGAATGATAACTTACTACAGGCTGCCAGGCACCTCATCGGTCTACAGGGGTAGACCTGTAGAATTAAGGTAGACCTTAATTCTCATCTCAGCGATTACGTAAAGCAAAGCTCAGAAGGGGTGCGCATCTGGGCCAAGCTCACACAGCAAGCAGGAGTCAAACCTAGAGCTCATACTCTTTCCTGAGCGGCCACATTGCATTTGTCCAAAATCAGTGTATGATTGACAGCTGATGTCTCTCCTCTGTGTTTGAAGATGGAAAAAAAGGTAGAAGAAAGACTGGAACATAGACGTGCATTTTATCAAGTTCAAGTAACGGTAAAAGCAAAAGCACCTTGAAAGGCCAGGGCCTTCTAGGCAGACAAAAGGATTCTGTTCCAAGATGAAAGGCTTTGAATCCCGCTGTTTAGCTGTGTGGCATTGGGCAGGGTACTCGACGTCTTACGGTCTCAGGGATCTCATCTCTAAAACAGGGATATTAATTCTGGGCCACAGGGTCAAGCTCATAGCTAGGGCTCCATAGATGGTAACCAATGGTGGGACGTGGACCTCCCCGGCCCCCCTCTCCCATGCCCTGCACACAGCAGGTGCCTCATCGCAGTTCTGGGAGGGCTGGACGGGTTGGGGGCTGCACACCTGGGGCCTGCTCGGTGGTGATGACCGTGGTGGTAATGATGGTGGACGTCGTGGTCTCCTGGCTTTCCTCCGAGGCCGACCCGGTCAGCTCGTTCTCACATTTGTCCATCAGGGTCATGGGGCTGGCATCCCCTGGGGGAGCCTCGTGGGCCTCCTCAGGCACGGCGGGCACCCCGGGGTCGGGGCTCTGGGGGAGCGTGTGGGCCACCAGCGGCTGCGAGGTGAAGGGGGCGATCTGTAGGGGCGCGGGCGTCGTGGGGACTGCACCTTCCTTCTGCTCCAGCCAGAGGGGCTCCTCCGATGACAGCGACAGTGGGTGGGTCTCCTCCCCTGCGGAGGCCACGGGGTCCTGGTCCCCAGGTGGGCGGAGCTTCTCCGTGGCAGAGGAGAGGAGGACCAGGTCGGAGGATGCTGGCTGGGACGCCGCCCTCTGCACAGCTGCTGCGGTGGTGGCCTTCGGCCTCAGCTGCCTCCTGGTCAAGTTCACCTGCTTGAGCGAAGGCGGCTTCTTCGTCGGGGGGAAGGCATGCCCGGTGCCGGGTTCCTCCGGAAGCGGAAGCAGCATGGACGCGGCCGCGGAGTCTTGAGGTGCGGAGGGGACCATCCCTTCCAACTCTGGCTTGGGAAGCTCGTCCCCTGACTGCGCTGGATTCAGAGGGGCCGTGGTCACTCTCTCTTTGGGGGTCTCGTGGCTCAGACTGCTGCTCCCCAGGGCTTCCAAGGGCAGAAAGTAAGTACCTGAAGGGCCAGCATCTCCCTCCAGTGGCGCATCTTGGAAAGAGAATGGACACCAGTTAGCTCGGGGCCAGGGGCTTTAGGTCCTCAACTGGCAGACTCTGAGGGTGGCCCCCCTGAGGTGGTACCCAAGTCTTGCTAGGATGCTGGTACAGCCCAATCAACCAATGTGGGGCCGCCTCCTTTCATTCCTTCCTTCTTCCCTTCCTTTCTTACTTCCTTTTCCCAACCAGGGAGACTGGGGTTGATCATGGCCAGCCTGAGCTAACCATTAGAGGTACAGAAACCAAGGGCACAAGAATTTCACAGTCCAGTTAAATATGCCCTGGGAGGGGGAATAAGAAAGTAGAAATAATCATATTTGATGTGATAAACGCTTAGAAGGAGAAAAGCTTTATGTGCTAAGAGGACAGGCCCCTAACCCAGTCTGTGGGGCAGGACCACCATCCATGTACAGCTGGGCAGATTGCTCACTGCACAAGGCTATCCCACTAAGAGGATGAGTGGGGCTGTAACCAACCCACAGTCTCTTCTCTAAGCTGTGTGCCCTGACTCAGGGCTATATTATCCTGGGATTGGAGGAGTTTGATTTTTTTTTGTTTTAACTAAATAATGTACAAGTGACCTTGTGGGAAACTCACAAAGATTTAAGGATCCAGAATCGTGAGGCAGGTTTAGAACAGAGGGGTGTGGGAAGACCCGAGGCCTGGCTGAGGTGAGCGCAAAAGAGGAATGAAAGAGAACAGGGGACAGAGGTGGAGGGTGATTAAAGAGAGGGCTGGTGAGGTAGGGAGGTGGGGGCCAGTCTCTGGTGGGCCTTGTATGTCCTGCTGACTCGTTGTGATTTATTTTTGTCTTGAAAGGAAAACCACCTAATAATTTTAAATAAGGGCTGGCCCAGGCTACTGTTTAGCAGAATCATGCCTGAAAACAGCTGCATCTACTTATTTGAGACCCAGTTCTGCCAACTGCAAGCTGGCAAATGGCTCTACCTCTCTGAGCCTCAGTTTCCTCAGCTGTAAAATGGGGCTATTGTCCCCTATTTCATAGGGTTTTCATCGTTCAAGAGGTTGATTATGGAAAGCATACGTACGTGTATGCACATGTGGGTCCCTCACCCACAGAGTGCCCGGTATGTATCCGCTGCTGTATCCGTCATTGTTTTTTATACTCTTGTCATTGTAATCGTGCCCTCAGCAGGGGGCTGAATGTTACCGATGATGATCTTGAGATAGAGAGGAATTATGTCCTGGGGACAAAGGACTGATAGCTGTCCTTGTCAATTTTCTGCTCAGCCACAGTCTCAGGTCCCTTCAGCAGTGTCATTTAAATTTATTTCCATAGCCGTTGGAAAGGCTCTTTTACTTTCACGGAGTCAGCACCTGCTTGACTGGCATCAAGTCAAGCAGTGTGCAACTGGCATCAACGAATATTCCTGTTGTGTAACACTGATCACCAAGCCCGTGTACCTTCCAGGACGACGATGGCCCTGGGGCCAGATCCAACCTGAGGACAGATCCAGGTCATTCAGGTGCCAGGCAGGTTTCCTGGTCCAGGGTGGGAAGCGCTGAGGCTTTGGGGTTAGACCTGGGTTCAAATCCTGCCTTTGACAGTTACTAGCTGCGTGAACCTGGGCAAGTCCATTAAGCCTCTTTTGTGTAGTAGAGACACTCCATCTACCTCATAGGATCAGCTGAGTTGTGGCCCTGCTTGAAAGCTGTGACTTTTATGCTCACGGTCACTTTTATCAAATGACTGGTACTGACCATCTTTGTAGACTGTCAAGTGAGAAGGTGATAAGACAAGAACAATCGAGGATGAGGGTTCAGGACACCTGGCTCCCAAGACCCAGCTGTGGTTTGATGCACAGAGCTTGGATGCAACCAGGGGTTGGGGGACCCAGATAGTGGTCCTGTCTTGGCCACTGCTCCCCATCATTACTGGGTGGGTTTCCTCTTCTGTGTGTCAAATGGGCAGCCAGACTAGATAAAATCTAAGGGTCCTTCCAGCTCTGACTGTTGATTTTTGAAACAATCAGGTAATTGGCAATCATTCTTAGAGCTTGTTGGTAATCTTGCTAAAAAGGGCCAAGCGACAACCTCAGTCCTGACACTAGCATGTGAGTTTTGTTGGGTCCTGTGGCTACATTAGTTTCAGCCAGTCTTTTCACAAAAATGCCCCCTTGATCACAAGGGGCTGGAGGAGAGAGAGGAAGTGGAAGAGGGAGTGAGAGATAGAAATACTTGGAATACAAGTTGTGTCAAAGGTGATACAAGATTACAAATGACATAAAGCACATCAACGTGCCTTGGCTATAGTAAGAGTGATATTTATAACATTTCATTTCTGATGACTTTATCGAGTGCTGAATATGTGCAAAGGCATGTGCTACACGCTTTGTATTCATTATCTCACCTAAATCTTTCTCACCCTTACTAATTAGAAATCATTATTCCTATTTTACGGATGGGCAAATGGAGGCTTTAGGATATTAAATAACTTTCCAAGGTCATACAACAAAGCTGGGTTTCAAACCTTGGTTTTCCTGATGGCAAAGACCACGCTGCTAGCCTTCAAGAAATACGGAGTAGTATCACCTGCAGCCTCTCCTCAGCTTGAACTGGCCTCTCCCCACAAAACCCCTCTCTCTTAAACCCCTGGTCTGTTTGCGTTTCTGCTGGGTGGGCTACAGCGTCTTTCCACCCCCCAGATGGCACCCCGCAACGCCAACATGTTCCTGGTTAAAATACGAATTTTAACCAGACCGGATGGGTCTGGTCTCCTCTGTCAGACCCATCACATCTGGATCTCCTCAGAGCCCACCGAGATCCAGCACAGCCAAGAAGGGAAAGGAAAGGAAAAAGAAAAAGGAAATACAAGAAAGAGGACCCTGCAGAAGGAAATACAAGAAAGAGGACCCTGTAGTCAACTTCCTCCCCACCCCCAATCACTGCTCCACCTCCGGGGTCCCCAGGGAAAAACTGGTGCCAAGCTCAGCAGCTAGAAAGCATTTTAGGAAGCAGATCCACTGGACTGCGTCAGCCCTTTCTCACTGAACACCTGACTCCCAAGAAGGGTCGCAACATGCACCATTCATCTCCCTGCCCCCGATGCCTCTTCTTACTCTTCAGAGCTCACACACGCTGGGGTCTTGCTGGCTGGCTCCAAACTGAAGGCCATGTTCAAGACAGATGAGTGTATTCTGTGATCTGCAAGGCGTACAGCCCGTGAGACCCGGCCTTTGCTCTCAGCTGGGACGCTGGCCAAATGAGTGCCATGTGAAACCACATCCCAGTGGGAATTAGCCAGAATTGGATTCCATGGCCTCAGAGGTCCAGAGACTTCACTTGCTCAAATAGGCCAGCTTTTCCTGGGGCCCCAGTGACCACCTGGTTAAATTAACTCCTCCTTCCCATAGCACTTAACTTTTTCAATCATCGTGGTCACGTCTGGCTGGTTCTCCCTTTATCGTGCGTGTTCAGTGCCCCACTGGAATGCTGTCAATCAACTGATGAGTGAAAGCACTGGGTGCTGACTCTCTTGGCTGGTTGACCCTCAGCATGAGAGAGTCAACACTCTAGGACATGGTCCCTGCATTCAAGAAGTTAGGAAGGCATAACAACAAGGTCCTACTGTATAACACAGTGAACTATATTCAACATCCTGTGACAAACCGTAATGGAAAAGAATATGAAAAAGAATATATAGGGCTTCCCTGGTGGCGCAGTGGTTGAGAGTCCGCCTGCCGATGCAGGGGACACAGGTTCGTGCCCCGGTCCGGGAAGATCCCACACGCCGCAGAACAGCTAGGCCCGTGAGCCATGGCCGCTGAGCCTGCACGTCCGGAGCCTGTGCTCCGCAATGGGAGAGGCCACAACAGTGAGAGGCCCACGTACCGCAAAAAAAAAAAAAGAACATATATAACTGAATCGCTTTGCTGTACAGCAGAAATTAACACGACATTGTAAATCAACTATACTTCGATTAAAAAAACAATGAAGTTAGGAAGGCAGACGCACAGCGATAACCCAATACGGGTACCAAACTGAAGAGACAGAGCTTTAATTACATCCTTATGCTGCTTTTCTCTCTCAGGACAGAATGGAGCAACGCTGAAGGCAACTGAGCATTTGTTCTGCTACCCAAGTTGTGGGGGAAACACATCTCCCTCTGTCTTTTCTCTGACGTTGATGGGGAGATGGGAGGTTAGACTGGGAAGCATCCCACTGAAGTCGAAAAAGCAACGTTCTGAGGCTCTGAAGCTGAAGATCTGTATCTTAAATGCCTGCAGAATGGCCAGGAACAGCCTGGATTCTAAGCAATAGCACATCACACAGGCACGAAGGGACAGAAGGAGAAGTGGAGCAAACAGAAGCCGGATGATGCTTCTGCTATAATGTTCTGCGAAAACAGCAAGACGTAACATTCTATGGCGTGGATGCAAACGACTAGACACAACCAACTCAAACAACTCGCAATCAGAGTCATTTTTTGACTTGGAGGAAAGGCCCCCAAGTGTGATCCTGGTTGCCTCTGGGTGGTGGGCCTTTCAGTGGTGTGTTTTCTTCCTTCTACTTTTTGACATTTTCTAAAATGTGCGTAAGAAGTATTCAAAACTTTCTTAAGTGAAAAAAATTTGATGAAAAGAGCAGGGTTTAAATGCTGCCTTGTGATGGAGAGGAGGAGGGAAAGGAGACAAGCACTTGTTATCACAGAATCGCGTCATTCACTAGTCACTGAACCCACCCTTTGGGATGCAGTCTCCCAGTGGGGATGACGATAACTCTTCTCTCACTGGACTCGTGAATCAGTAGTCAAAGTGGCTACTTTTAGGAAGCAGGAATGGCAGGTGGACCAATGGATGTCTTTTTGATAAATGGCAGTACAAAGACGTTAGTCACTGTTCTCATCAGCGATATGCATATCTAATTCAGTGGTGCTTTCTTGTACCTTCACCTTCCACAGTAAGGACTTGCTCAGCCCACGCTGGTGGGTTTGCTTGGCTCCCACAGGGACAAAACCGAAAACAAAATGTCACCTCTTATAGATGGAAAGTGTCCCAGAGTTCCTGGTTACAAAGTGCCCAGAGGAAGGACCTGAGGTCCAGAGAGGGAAAATGGGCTGCCCAGGGTCACACAGCTTGTTAGCAGCCATAACGACACAAGGCTATTTGAGGCTTGAAAAACCACATCAAAGCACATCAGACAAAACCAGAAACAAAGAATGTCAGTTCATTCCGTGCCCTCTACATCTCGGCTGGATAATTCTTTGCTGTGGGGCAAGGGGCTGTCCTGTGCATTGCAGGATGTTGGGTAGCATCCCTGGTCTCCACTCGCTAGAGGCCAGTAGCAACCTCCCCCTACCCCCTGTGTGACAATCAGAAATGACTCCAGACGTTGCCAAATGTCCCTTGGGCGGGGGCGGGGGGCAACAAAAGACCCTCTAATTGATGACCATTGGTACCGCCCCCAGAACTGAATAGACTTCCCTCCCATTCCTGGGGTTTATCTGCTTTGGTTTGCTTAAATCGTTGAATTTTAGGGCAGAGAAGGTCTTAGGCTAATCCCCATTTTACAGATAAGGACACTGACATAAGTGAGGGCTGTATTTCTTTCTCCCACTCACATTTGACCATTCATTCATTCAGCGAGCACCTACCATGTGCGAGACACAGGCAGCAGGTGCGGGCATCCAGAGGTCCACCCTGGACGGCAAACAGTCAGAGCTGATGAATACGACCCATTCCCTTCAGCCAGACCCAGCTCACTCAGCCCTGCGGGAACAAGGACCCTCTGGACTTTGAGAAGACTTTCTGGGACAGAAAGGGCAGAGATGGGGGTGGGCTTCGGGTGCCGTGGGGTTTCATCTAGTGCCTCAGTCAGAGCCCTCTACCTGTGCCCGGGCTAACAATACTGACATTCAGATGGCGACTGACACTCTGCCAAGTGCATTCCCAGCTGTGATCTCATTCCAACCTCCACACAATTCTGTGAACTTGGCATTTTGTTTTTCCGATTTTATAGATGAAAATAAAAATCAAGCCTCAGAAAGAGGAAGTGACCTGTCCAAGATCATAGAGCAAATTGGGGTAGGATTAGACACGTTCTGACCTTGTTTCCTGTGTCCTTTCCTCTTTTCCACATAAAATAGTTTATTTGAAAAATGCAAGAATACCTGAAAGGTGTAAACTCAGAAGTATCCGCCCTGTACCACCCCGACCCATCCACCAGTCCTGAAGGGAACCCCTGTTAATAGGATCTTGTTTAATCTCCAAATAAAATGTACTGATATAAAAATAATAAAGCATTTTCACCTTAAAAGGTGTGACAGCACACAGGCGTGTGGGGTTGAAGTCAGAACTGCTTGGGTTCCAGACTCAGCCTGCTGCTAACTACCCACAAGGCCCTGGACAGTCCCTTCCCTTCTCTGGGCCTCCCTGTTCTCATCTGTAAGGTGGGATCACACCGGCCTTAGAGTAGGCTTGTCAGAGAGTAAGGTGAGACCATGAGTGTACAGCACGGCTCACAGAGCAGCTGTCAGCCCTCATAAAGCACTGTCGTCACTGTCAATCTAAACATTCACAGAGTCATGACATCGCATATATTGCTCTGGCACTTACTAAGAAGTGCGTTTTGAAATATTCCAGCCATTCACAAAGAGTTGAAGAGTAAGGCAACAGTACCCACGTGTGTACACCTTCAGCGTAAGAAACAGCGGGCAAACCAGTACAGGCAACCTCTGCTTGTTCCTCCCTACCACCCTCTCCTTCTTCTTCTCCACCTCCTGGGAGTAACTCCCGCCCTGAACTTGGCCTTGAGCATTCTCATTTATTATGTGCATTATGTATATTTTACTATTATTAGTTATTGTGTGCATTTGTTTATTATGTGTCAGTATCTCTGAATATATTGTGCAGCCTGTTTTAAAACTTTATATATGAATCCTCCTGCAACCTGCTCCTTCCTTTCCTTTCCTTTCGTTCAACGTTTTGTGAGATTCATCCACGTTGATAAGTGTAGTTCTGATCCATTCATTTTCACTGCTGTATAGTATTCCATTACACTAGTGCCCCACCACCATTTTTTCTCTTAAAATCCATCATGGCTATGTTTTTGTCAGCACGTATGTGGCCACTTCATGCTTTTTTAATGGCTACATTAAAATATAAACATATACATTATTGAATCAGGCTCTTAACTGATTCATATTCAGGTTGTTATTCTCCACCCTGTCTTCTCAAATAACACTGCAATAAAGACATACCTTTCGTGAACATGTCCAGGTAATTCTTCAGGAACACGTACCAGAAGTTGTATTGCTCAGCCAAAAGATTTACATATTTAACATTTTGACTGATGCTGAAAAAACACCTTCCAGAATAACCTAAACTTGTTTATTTACCCTGACACCTACTCTACACAAGAGTGTTGCTGCCCTCCAGCTCTGTCTATGCTTAACTTCCGGTGACTGTTAACTTGACCATCTAAGTTGGAATCTGGGGCAGTTGGATCCAGGCATAGTGGGTTTCTAGAATGCACCCCCCCGCCCCAGGTGATTCCGAGGTGCTCTCTCGCTTTCTCTAGTTATTGCTGCAGGTGTGCCCATGGTTGGTCGACCTTTCGCCTGCCTCACCACACTTTTACTCCAGAGCACCCAGGAAGCCCACCCCACCGTAGCCAGACTTCGTGTCACAGATCAGGCCAGGGATTTGTGGCACATGAGGGCTAGCAAGAGAGTGTGGATGCAGTGGCTTGGTAGCAAAAGAAGTTCCATCTAAACAGCTGTAGATTTCTAGGTAGATGGGCTGCTTGGTCAGGTCCCCAGACAGAAGGACAGTTATGGTCATGACACCCAGTGGGATGGTACAAAGTGTTCACAGTACCAAGTATTATTTCTATTAGCAAAAATCTGGAAACAATTTACCTGCCCATCTATAGGGGGCTAGTTAAATGACTGTAGAAACACAAGATGGAATACACGCAGGGCTCAAACGGATGAGATGAAGTCCCTGGTGAATTACATGTTGAGTAACCTGGCGAGAATGTTCAGAATTACATCTCTCCTTTGACTCAAGTCCACTTTGGGAATTTATCCTGCAGGGAGATGTCTGCCCACGTGCAAAATGACATACATACGAGGTTATGTTTGCAGCGCTCTCCGCAAACGACCTGGACACAAACGAAGTATCCGTCAATAAGGTTAAATCAATTACAGAACATCCAGACAGAAGGCTGCGCAGCTGCACGAAAAGGACGGCGAAGCTATCTGTGGACCAAAGAGGAGAGACGGCCATGGTTTGTGTTAGGTTAAAACGCAAAGTGCAGAACAGCACGCAGAATTTGTTGCTTTTTGTGTAGAAATGGGGAAAGAAAATAAAGCTAGATATGTTGGCATTTGCTTATATGTGCATAAAGAAACTCTGAAAGGAGACACAAGAAACTAATCATGATGGTCATAGGGGAGGTGGGACACTGGAAATAGGATGGCGAGTAACGGTGGGAAGGAGAATTTTCACTACATACCTTTACATCGATACATATGTATCTATGTGTATGTATATGTATATATACATATATAGCTGTGTGTGTATCAATAAAATATTACCTATTCAACAACTATGTAACTAATTTAAAAATAACATAAAGAACAGCAGAGCTATGTGCCAACACAATTCAGTGTGAGGTGAAAAACATCAAGGTAGAGTAGTGGGTATAACAGCTCTCATGGGAGTGAAAGGACTACATTTGAGCGAAGTAATGGGAATTGCCTTAGCAGAGCAGGACTGAGGCTTGCAGTGGGAGAGGGAACCACTTTTTACTGTGCGTCATTTTTTAATAATTTCATTGATTTGCCATGTGTGTGCTATTTTTATAGCAATACTAATTAGTAATAGTACTTAACTCCCTGAGGTTTGCCACCCGTTTCAGAGGAGGGCAGAGAACAAACCCTAACCCTTCTCAGGGTTTCAGACGGCTCTCACATTTCCACAGGGGGTGGGGAAAATGTGCATCACTCCAGCAGGGAGTGGTCCACTTCTCCATCTCTCCCTCACTTCTCCTGAGAGAGGAGGGATCATCTGTTTGGAGGTGTTAGGGAGGGAGGTACTTGGGATATCTGATATCCATGGCATCCCGTTTCCAGGGCAACAGCACTGGACCGAAAAGCCAGCAGTGGGGCTCCCCCTCTGTCCCCCCTCTTTTCCAGACTTCTCTCCTTGGGCCTGGGTACGCTGAATCAAAGTCACTTGGGGAGGACAGAGTGTAGGTGTCCATCTATGGTCTACAGCCCAGCTTCCTCAGTAATCAAGCTGGTCCCATCTGGCTCCCTGGGTCTGTTTTTCCCACTTGGTTAAAATCAGCGAAGAGGACCACTGAGGGGAGTGACGACCATCCCCACCCTCTGCGCTGACTAATTAGAGCCCAGAGACTCGGGAGAAACTTCGCATGGGCCTCACTGACTTGCTTATTAATAATATTTAGGTTAAGCACAAGTCACCTGAACTTCACCTAGTACTTCACGCTCTTCAAGGAAGTCTTGACTTTGCAGTTATATCAAGGGACCCATGGTGGTCCTCTACTTTGGGCAAGACAGATGGGAATCCTCATACACAGGTAGAGTGTCAGCCACTGCAGATTTCCCACCACACCTCAAAAATCGATCCCCAATCAAGATTTGTACCAGATGAGTCCTTGGAAATGATCAAATCATCTGGAGTGGATGGGTAGTACTTCTAAGATGTAAATCAGGTCATAGGATCTCTTTGGTTAGAACCCATCAGTGGCTGCCCATAACACTGAGAATAAGATCAAAACTCCTTTCAGTGGGCTTCAAAGCTTTTTGGGCCTAGCCTTGGACCACCACCCCCTCACCACCCCCCGGCCAATATCATCTCTTACCGTGCTTCCCCTCAAACTACAGTATGACCCCATGCACTTTTTTTCTCCTTAAAACTTCCAAATTAATTCTGTACCTCAGGGCCTTTGCACATGCTGTTCCCTCAGTCCGGCACTCTCTTTGATATCTTCGCTTGGCTGGCTTCCTCTGGTCATCCAGGTCTCAGCACTCCTTCTCCAAAATCCCCTTTTTCACTTTCTGCATCATTCCTTTCAGAGTGCTTCTCACAACCTGAATTGGTCTTGGTGACTTGTTCTCATGTTCACTGTCTCCCACAAGACGGTCCACACTCATGCAATGTCACCTCTCATGAATACGTGCGTCCCAAGTGTAGAATAACTGTGACATTCAGAAGCTGTCTGGGAACCACAAGACCCCCCTACACTGTTGTCCTCTGTGTTGGGTTTGGTATTCCCTGTATTTTCTTGAAAAGCTAAGTTAATGCAGTGCTGAGGGCACAGTAAAAGTATATAAACTTTATTAATTTTACTCACTATTATATCCCCTACCAACTACCATAGTGTCTTCTATGGAGAAGAAATCGTAAAAAAGTTTATTGAATTCATCAAGGAAGGAAGGCGGTAGAGAGGGAAGAGTGAGGAGAATGGGGAAGGATGGGGAGAAAAAAGGGAAGCTGGGATAGGCAACGCATCTTTGGATTTCTTGCAAGGCTCTGCACATGCTAGACGTCCAATGAATGTAGTGGGTGAAGAAGAGAAAGGGTGCTTTGGAACACTTAGCAAGAGCTTAGGAGATAATGAAGTTCCCTTCAAATCCAGAAATTCTAGAATTCTGAATGTGGCCGTGCCTGGGTGGTGGGTAGCAGGGTGCAGACATTACTAACGAAGGCCAAGTGCCCTGGCCTCATTGGGGTGAAAGCTACTCTGGTCCAGTTCTCAGCCTCTCATAGGTCTATTGTTCTAACTTCCTTCCTTTTCTTAATCTCTATTTTATTTATTCCCTCTCTGATCTTTATTATTTCCTTCCTTCTGCTGGCTTTAGGTTTTGTTTGTTCTTCTTTTTCCAGTTCTTTTAGGTGGTGGGTTAGATTGTTTCATTTGAGATTTTTCTTGTTTTTTGAGGTACGCCTGTGTCACTATGAACTTCCCTCTAATAACTGCTTTTACCACATCCTATAGATTTTTGTATGGTTGTGTTTTCATTGTCTCAAGGCATTTTTAAATTTCCCTTTTGATTTCCTTGTTAACCCGTTGGTTTTTTAGTAATTTCCTTCCTTTTCAACCAATTTTCTCTTCAGGACTGAAATGGACAGATTTCTATCCCATGTCCTCCCTCCACCTGGAGATGACTGGGGAATGAGTGCCAGGAAAAAGGGAGGAGGCTAGGATCATTGACTGACCATCCGTGATTCAACACCTCCATCATAGGGGCACAGGAAAGGCCCAGGACCCCCAGCAGAGGAGAGGAAGGAAAATCCCTCAATATGGGATAGGCATAACCCAGATCATCTAGCCATCCTCTCCACCAGGCTCAGACATTCACCACTCTGAAAAAAAATCATCTAAGGAGATTATTTCCAGGAGTGTTGAGTAGTCGCAGACAGAGCATGGGAAACGTCCAGGGCAGGCACCAGGGTTCCATTCCACACAGTCCAGTGGGGAGTCAGATGAGCTCGGCTTTTCATTTTTACAAGGCACCAGAGAACCTGAGGGCCGCCATGAAAGATGCAAAGAGAGCATGTTGTACCTTAAAAAGATATTTTTAGCTATCCTATTATTCCCACAACATGGTTATGAAAACCCTGCTTCTCTTCCGGACTTTGCTTCATAATTTCAGCCCATTCTACCCACAGCAGCCAGAGGGATCTTTCTAAACCACCCCCTTCTAGTGGCCGGTAGTCTCTCCTGGATTTTCTGTCCTTCCCTTAACGCCTAACACTATCAAAAAGATACTCCTGCATTTTCTCAACTTATCTCCTACCAAAAAGATAAGCCACAACGTATGTACTTGTCTGGCATCTTTCCCGTTCTTCCGTACTAGAAGTAGGTTTCCCAAGGACAGCAACCACGCCTGCCCTATTCGTCACTGTCACCCTAGAACTTATTCCATGACCATGAGCCTGACACACAGGAGGCCCCTCATCAATAGCTATTTAATGAATCATGGTTATGCCGGCAGCACTGTGGAGAACAAGACCGGGGGTCTTAGATCAAGGCCACCTCTTTAAGTGAGGGATTACAGACCAGCAGGCAGCTAACACTGCTGGCTACCATAAAGGGAAATCCTTAGTCAACAAAGATGCTTTGGTCTAAGGTTTCGAGGCTGGAGAGCTGTTCTCGATGAACATACATACCTACTCGTTCTAATTACAGAAGATAATCTCATCACGGTACAGAGAGCAGGAAGGCGGCCCATTCCCATCAATCACACAGTTGGCTTTAGCAGTGGGAGGGCAAATAGAAACCCACCTCGTGAATTTGTCTGTCTCTTCATTTCCCTGGCACAGCCCAATATGCCATAATCATACAGATGGAGGGGAGATTTTGGTGTGATGTACGTATCACCCCAAAGAGCACACCAACTGCACCTGTGAACAGACACTCTGAACCCACCCCCCAGCCTGCAACAGAAGCCCAGGGACACCCTGACCCCCCTGAGTCTGCAGCAGAAGCCCAGGGACACCCCGACCCCCCTGAGTCTAGAGCAGAAGCCCAGGGGGCTGCAGGGGACTTGGAGCAGGTGTTAGAAGGACAAGTTTGTACAGGCAAGAAAAGACTCTTTCAGTGTTTCGGCTGCAAGAGTAATTATCCGATAATTGTCCTCTGTGAGCTGGCTTCTCCCCCACAAATGGGCCTCCTTTGTAATTCATGTTGGGTTCAGAAAGCGTTGAACGTTCTTTTATGTCCAGTTGCGTCTCATCAGAGCGAAGGCTGGGCGGTGCATCCATCTTCCCCGTGAAAGAGCTCAGATAGCTGTTGGCACAGGGGTGCAATCCTGCCTTTGTCTTTAACAATCTGATTAACTGTGGCTGACATCAGTGCCAACTGATTAGCATTTAAACGCTCTTCTCCCTTCCCACCTCCATCCTCCTCCCTCCAACCCCAACTCTATTCACATCTCATGGTGCTGCCATGCGATTTCTTACCAGTAGCGAGGGGGAGAGGAACACACTGTGATTTATTTGTGTACATGAAATCCAGTGAGTCATTGAGAGAGGGCTGAGAGACAGACACACAAGACAGCTCCGAGAGGAAACTCATAGTGGGAAATCTGTCTAGATTCAATTACCTATATGCTCGCACAGGCAAATATAATACTTGGGAATGAATCCAGATGGTCCGTGAGTGAGTTTAAAAGACATCATGAGTAAGCTCACAATTTCCCTTCACCTGTGTGCTCAGATCTGCAGACAAGAATAAAGAATAGATTGGCGGGACTTCCCTGGTGGCGCAGTGGTTAAGAATCTGCCTGCCAACGCAGAGGACACGGGTTCGAGCCCTGGTCCGGGATGATCCCACATGCCACAGAGCAAACTAAGCCTGTGCGCCACAACTGCTGAGCCTGTGCTCTAGAGCCCGCGAGCCACAACTGCTGAGCCCACGTGCCACAACTACTGAAGCCCAGGCGACTAGAGCCCACGCTCCACAACGAGAGAAGCAATAAGAAGGCGGCGCACCGCAACTAAGAGCAGCTCCTGCTAGCCGCAACTAGAGAAAGCCCGTGTGCAACAGCGAAGACCCAAAAATGAATAAATAAATTTATTTAAAAAAAAAAAAAAGAATAGATTGGCATCCTGGGATGCTTCTAAGACATGCTTAGAGTGGAGAGGATCCAGGGAATCAGGAGACCCGGGTTCAGGCATTGGTTGTACCACTACTTTGCTATCTACCTTAGGCAAATTCCATCTCTCAAAGCCTCAGTTTCTTGCTCTGTGAAGTTAAGACAGTCATCTTTGCCTGGTCAACCTTAAGGAAACAAAATCGGGGCGATGTGGAGGTGCAGTAATGTATAGGATTGAGTTTCATAACTGTGAGGCTTAATTTGTTTCATTAAAGAGCTGAGGGCAGGGCTCTCTTCAGACAGAATATGGACAGCAGTGGCTTTATTTGTTGGGGACAAACAAAACATTTTCATGACTTTACCTGAGGCATTAAAATGCTTTCCCCCCCCTTTTCCTGAAACATAGCTATTGTTATCTTCATTTTAATGATGAGGAAACATGGGTAAGTGGCAAACAGCTAGGATTTAAACTAGGGCTGTCTGGCCCTCAAACCCATACCTATATTTGTTCTGTGTCTCTCCTCCAGCCGACCCCTGACCCTGGCCTGGCTGCTTTCCAGAGAAAATGTCAAGGGCTACCCACTACCAACAAATTAGCATAGGATCTACTCCAGCTAAGAGGTCCCCAGAGATGGCGGAGGGTGCTGACTGTGCCCCATGAATAGCAGAACACTGGTTGCTCTTCCTAAGGCCTAGACTACAGAGAAAAGTGGGAGAATGGCTTCTACAAAGGCAGAACCTAAAGAGGCAGGGAAGATGCCCCAGCATTCCCATTTCACAGGTGGGCAAACTGAGGCCTGTGTTGCAAAGGAAAAAGCTCTGGATTAGGAAGGTCAGGGTGCCTTGTTAACTCACCCTATGGCCTTCGGTAAACCTACTCTCATCTCTGGGCCTCAATTTCATCCTCTGTTTAATGGAATCATTTCTTCAAATAAAACCTTAAGAGGAATGACAATGTATAACTGTGCAGTAAAGGATTAACTCAGCCAGTCTAGGTTGTCCATACTCTGCACATTCCAAAGAAAGGTTTGGCCCTTGCCCCTGGTTCCTGGGACGTAACCTTTAAGCCCTTGGAATATCCTGCCTGATAAGAGCATGTTTGTTTAGCTGGGGGCGCTGGGCCTCACCACGTACTCTATGCTACCAATGTGATTTACGGTGGGGGCCTTGGGGCTGGATACTAAGATCAGCCACAAGGATGGTCAGTCACACCTAAGTGATCAACCCCCAATAAAATGCCTGGCTACCAAGGCTCAGGTGAACTTTGGTGGCTGATAATACTCTGGGTGTTGCACAACTGTGTCTCTGGAAGTAAGCACTGTGTGCGTGGCTCCACTGGGAGAGGACATCTGGGAGCTTGTGCCTGGGCTCTCTTGATCTCCACCCTCTGCGCCTTTTTCCTTTGCTGATTTTAGTCCTTATCCTTTTACTGTAGTTAACCAGAACTCTGGATATGATGGCTTTTCTGAGTTCCATGAGTCCTTCTAGCAAATTATTGAACCCGAGGGTTGTCTTGGGGATGACTGAACCCCCGTAATCAGCCAGAAAAGGGACCTCCTGGATTGAATCAGGAGTCGGGGTGGCAGTCTGAGAGCTGCCCCCTAAACTTTTTCCTTATCCCTTTGGTGATGATGGTGAGGAGATGACACAAGCTAAAGGTGGTAAGTGCCTAGTAGTACATGCCAGGTCCTTTACATCCATGCTGTTACCTGGATCATTTCACCTACTCTTCTCAACACCCTTGGGACGTAGGTAATATTATTACTGAAACCTAGCAGGACCCTGTGGGGCTCCTGGGCATGGAAGCTTTTCTGTGTCCCCTGTTTCTTGTTTGTAGGAAATGGGCTTCAGCCTCCATGACCTTCCCTGAGTTCCAAAGGGCAGGTTCAAACAGTTGCTAATCAGGGAAGGGAGGGGATACGGAGACAAGGGAAGAGCAGTCAAGAAACAATGGTGCAGCCTTGGGGCAGGTCCTGGTTCCACCTCAAGGGATACACAGAACAATATCTTTGAGTTCTTCTGCAGAAATAAAACCTCCAACAAATGGAGGATGTTAACTACTTGATGAAGCATTCTTCATTCCAGAAGTGCATCAGGAGACCCCCTGAGGCCAGATTAAAGGAATACAGGCCCTGCACACACCCTGATCCTTATCAGCAACTCACCCTTGAACGATTGATATAAAACTCCACCAAATTCCCCTGGGTTGGGACACACAGTTTTGAGGGCAGGAGCCTGCTGTGTCCCCCTTTGCCTGGCAAAGCAACAAAGCTATTCTTTACTATTTCACCCAAAACTTTGTCTCCAAGATTCAATTTGGCACCAGTGCATAGAGGCCAAGTTTCTGCATCGTTACCCACCCACCCTCCTTTTACAGATGAGAAAACTGAGACTCAAAGGGGTTTGGTTTACTTGCTGAAAGCAACACAACTAGTAGCTGGTGGGGTTGAGATTTGAACATACTTTGTAAAGCACTTGGAAGGATGGTCTCTCATATCCCTTCCAGATCTGATGTCTTAGAGATAGGTGATTTTAAGGGACAATTTATCTTTTGGGGCCATGGTTGAGAATTCTGTGGCTTGGAGGAAGAAACAGTTTCTACTTATCCCCCGCTTCTCCCCTGCTCTCTTTCAGGTGGCTTTGTCCACGCCAGGTCCACACCTGCTACCTTCCAGGTCAATTTCAACAGGGACTTGGGCTGGGAATAGGAGAAGCCATTCCATTCTATTCTATCCTATCCTATCCTACCCATCCTATATCATTCCATCCCCTCCCATCTTACCCATCCCATCCCTCTCATCCTATCCCATTCCATCTCATCTCATCTCACCCATCCTATCCTACCCCACTCCAACTCAGTCCATCCCATGCCATCCCAACGCATCATCAGGTACTGAGCGCACACTGTGTGTTGGGGGGATACAGGGATGCACAACACATCACCTCTACCCTCAGCCTCACACAGGTCAAGGTTCTCTCCAGGCAGATGAGCTCAGTGCGTCCTGGGGAGTGGGTTGGCACTATCCAATGCCAAGCTCTAGGCTCCTCCATTCTCTAACTCCTGAGCCTTGATGTCTGCCTCTTGGAGTCCAGCCAGCCTCTGCCCAGAGCCTAATGAGCTCTTGCAGCCAACAAGAACAATGCCTCGGGTGTGCATGGGCCTGAGGCCGAGGCAGTGCACAGAGCCTCCCTTCACTCCCAGGCCCACCCGCTGGGCAGGTGGTGGGCTCAGGGCTTGGGGGAAGCGCCAGAGTGGGTGGATTTGATGGTCCTCAGAGTGGCCACTGTCAGCCCCCGGGCCTGGCGGAGACTGCACAGAGAGCCTCAGTGCCCTGGCGCCCACCTGGCCCCCTTCACAGGCCCTGTGCCTGCACACACTGGCGCCGGGCCATCTCCCTGGGGTGGCGGAGGGAAGATGTCTTTTATTCACTCAGCAGCCAACTCTGCCAAGGTTGGCTCGGCACATGTGGGGCTTGTGACACAGGGAAAGAGAGATGGATGCAGAGAGATGAAGGAGGAAAGATGCCAGTCTCTCCTCTTCATGAACAATAACCTCAGCTCCATTCACAGTAGCACTCCTAATTTTTACCTAGTGACAGTAATGGCCGCCACTTTTGGAACCTTATGATGTGCTGTGTTTCGTATGCGCTGTATCATTTAGTCCCTAGAACTACTCTGCAATAAGGGGGCTGTTAGTCTCCCCATCTTGCTGAGGAAAACTGAGGTTCAGAGAGGGAAATTCACTCACCCAAGAACACGCTGGGAGAGGGTGGTAGAGCAGGGATTCAAAACCAGGACTGTGTGACCTATGAGCCCCTTAACTTCTAGCTCTCTTCCATTTCAGGTCCTGTTTAAAGCATTCTAGGTACATTATCTTATTTAATTTTCACAGTAGCAATTTGTTCATTCATCCATACCCTCATACAGTCATTCAACAAACTCCCCAAGAACCCACTGGGTGCCAGGCACTGTGCTCAGAGATGTGGAAGGAGGTATACAACATGTTGGAAGCAGTCTCTCTTCTCAGAGTGGGTGGAAATGAAAGGGAGGAGAGCTAACTCCAGAGCCCCTGCTTTTCCTTTCAAGGCACCCACGTCTGTCTGAGGCTATGGGATCAGGAGCAAAGGGTGACCTGAGGTTTGTCCCTGACCTCTGCCTGGACAGTCTGAATCTCCCACTTGGCATAAGATACCCAGATGGAGACTCACCAAGTGATAAGAGAACTGGGTGAGAGCTCGAGTCTCTTGTGCCCAACACTCAGAGTGAGGATGGTCATGCAGACCATATTTTGAGCCTCTTGGTCCCAAACCTATTTTTTCATCCTTTTCATAAACTTTACTTGAAGTGTAACCTATGCATAGAAAGGTCTACTCAATGAACTTTCTCAAGCTGGACACAGCTGCACAGCTAGCAACCAGATCAGGGAGCAAAACACTGCCAGTACATATGGTATCTTCTGGTTACACCCCCCCTCAAGGTAAGCCCAATTTTGCCTTCTATTGTGGAAGATGAGTTTTGCCTGTTTACGAAGTCATTGGGTAATTATGCAACATGTTCTCTTTTGTGACCAACTTCTTCCACTCCTTATGTTTATCCACGTCGTTGCTTGTAGTGGTAGTTCATTCCTTTTTCATTGCTGCATACTATTCCATTTGCGACTATACCATACATTATCCATGCTACTGCCGTTGGACATTTGAGTTGCTTCCAGACCTTGGCTATTACGAGCAGTACAACCATGAACATTGTATTACATGTTTTTTTGGGTGCACATGTATACCCATTACTGCTGGGTATATTCCCAGCGGAATGCTAGTTGCACAGTACGGCATGTTCATCTTTAGTAGATACTGCCAGAGATTTAGTCCAAGTCTTTCAACTCTGATGAAAAAATTATTCAGCTGCTTTCCTATGACGCTGTAACTAGTAGACCAACAGAAACCTAATGTTGTTTATAGAAATACTACTAATAATGACTATTTTTATTGCTGTTCTGTTGTTCCTATCCTTCCATGACTTGGGAACAAAAGCACACGCTAAGCACCAAATGAATGGTTTGGATAAAAACCTGACCCAATAGCACATCCAGAGAGGCCAACCGGACATTACTGCAATATCAATTTCCATTTTCCAAGGGTTGGCTGGCCACGCTTCCTCCTCATTTTGGTGGTCTGGGTCATTAGTGGACATTTCATTATACCCTTGAATGGGGATTGCTTCTTGCAGCTCCCTCTTTAAATAAGCATAAAATGAATCCAGGGGGCTGGGGCTCGCCTGTAACGAGGTTTCAGGACAGCTGCCCACGTAGAGGGGCAGCAAGGCAGGGGGCAGGGGTCCAGGCAAGCGTCCGGGAGACACCAGGAAGGGCCTCTCCATGTGAGCCAGCCTTAGGCAATCAGGCTTTACAAAGCTGGAGGCAATGCACCCCCTAGGTACCAACTCGACCTATTCTTGAATGAAGAAAAGATGGGTACAAAGATGAAACTGGGCAATTTGCAATGGTCTGAATTTAAATCTCCAAGAGGTCTTAATCCACATCTTCCCTCTTCAGGGCACCGGAGACATCCACAGTTTCTATTCGGCACACTTGCCTCTTACTTTTTTTTGCCACCTTGTCTTTGCTGGTGTTCTTCCACCAGGAATTCTTAACTCCCTGACACGGAGAAGCTCACACACACATCACAACCATCAGCACCGACATGTGTTTCCAAAATCTCTGCCGCATCTGCGATTACAACTTAAGCCTCTTGCTTTTGCTACTACTGTGTTGTTTTCTTATAGAGGCACTTTCTCCTTGGAGAAAGTGAGGCCGGGGAGGAAAAGTGACTTATCCAGTGTTACCCAGGAAGTAATGAAGATGACAACAGTGACAATAATAACAACATCTCATTAATAATAACTGAACCTTTACTATGTACCAAGAACTGGGCTCAACACGCCACCATGCATTTTCTTATTTAATCCTTCTGTGTCAGGTCCTGTGTTTTGTTCAGAAAAATGAAATTATTATCCTGAAGCTTCTGAACACAGGCTTAGCACTGTCCAACTCTAGGGCAAGTATCTTTAAGGACGTCCTGTGTTCTTGGCTCTCTGACACCTTCCCAGGGCTGTCCTTCTCCCCCTTGGAAGGCCTCTCCCCCCTCTCTTCCTTTGTGTACTAGGCTTGTAACACAGGACTGACAACTCATTGGCCACCACTGGAACGACACTGGTGGGTGAAATAATACAGTACTGATCTTCCCATGGTAGACTCTATTCCTTGAAGCCGAGTGGAAGGGAGATTAATGCAGGACCCTGGCGGAGAGCAAACAGCATCTGTAAGGCAGCTTCTGTGACAAGCAGGACAGCATGCTTTATTAGCCTCATGATAAGACAATGTTTTACCATAATTTTTGATCAGAGACTGGGTGATGTTAGTATCAAAATAGGTTTGGGAGGCGGTCACGCTGTATAAGTAGCAAATGAAAAATGTAGTCAGTGGCAGGGGCTGGCAGGTTGGAGACGGAGGTTAAACTCTGTCTTCCAAAGGGACACAGAAAACACAATGAATACTTACATCTCCAAACTAGGAGGCTGGGGTTCCAATGCTGACTTTGGGACAGTGTCGGCCAAACCTCCCCACATTTTTATGCCTTCATTAAAGTTCTCGATCCTCTGCCAGCCAGCCCTGGGCATTGCCTCCTCTGAGACCAGTGTTTCTCCAAAGATCACCTGCACTAGAATCTCCTGGGCTGATTTTTTAAAATGCAGATTCCTGGGTTCATCTCAGACCCAGTAAATTAGAATTTGTGGGGGGGTGGGACCAAAAGGAGTCTCTGCACTTTTACCAAGTCCCCAGATGAGCCACATGCTTATTGCTGTTCAAGAATCATTGCCTTTGGACATATATTCCATGGAATATTACTCAGCCATAAAAAATGATAATGCCATTTGCAGCAACATGGATGGACCTAAAGATTTTCATACTGAGTGAAGTAAATCAGACAGAGAAGGACAAATACCATATGATATCGCTTGTATGTGGAATCTAAAAAAATGGTACAAATGAATTTATTTACAAAACAGAAATAGAGTTACAGATGTAGAAAACAAACTTATGGTTACCGCGGATAAGGTAGGGGGAGGGATAAATTGGGAGATTGCGATTGACAACATACACACTACTATATATAAAATAGATGACTAATAAGGACCTACAGTGTAGCACAGGGAACTCTACTCAGTACTCTGTAATGGCCTATATGAGGAAAGAATCTAAAAAAGAGTGGATACATGTATATGTATGACCGATTCACTTTGCTGTACAGCAGAAACTAACACAACGTCGTTAATCAACTATACTCCAGTTAAAAAAAAAAAAGGATCATTGCCTTTGGGAATTCTGGGCATGGAGAAACTTACATCCCATAATATCCCCACAACCATGTCATCACACCAGTAAAACTGCATTTAACTGTGTTACAGTTAATCAGGTAACTTTTTATAGCCCTTTATCATGTACACTGCAAATTCACATCCATTGTCCTCTTTGGCCCTAGAACAATCTTGCGCAAAGAAATTGTCCTTCCCATTTTACAGAGGAGGAAACTGAGGCTCAGATGTGTAAAGGGCTGTGCCAAAGGCCTTACTACCAGTACTCAAAGCAGCCAGCGTTGATTCCCTCACTTTCCTTCCAACACACCATGCTCTCTGGGATTTGCCCTAGGCTGGTGGTTCTCAGCTGGGGGTGATTATGCCCCCTAGGGGACAGTTAGTAACGTCTGGAGACATTTTTGATTGTTACAACTGGGGTGGGGAGAGTCACTGGCATCTAGTGAGTAAGGGCCCGGATGCTGCTCAGCATCCTGCAGTGCACAGGACAGCCCCACCTCCAAGAAACATCCAGCCTAAACGTCAGTAATGCCGACGTGGAGAACCTGGATCTACGTCCCCTACTTTGTCCCACCCAGATGTGAAGTTCACTGAGATGCTTCTGGAGAGTTTTGGCTCTGGATCCCTCTAGTTGCTGCAGGGAACATGGACTGTAATGAAGAAGAAGGAAATTCTGGGAGACCAGGTTAGGCAGCTTATTTAATCGTTGCATGACCTTGGCCGCGCTACCCGCCCCCTCCCCGCTGAGCCTCAGTTTCCACTTAGGTAGGACAGGCGTAGAGTGATCAGGCTAGATGAGACCCTTCCTATCACTTTAAACGTGTCCTGTGATCTAATTATGCCTAATTTTCTGTTAATGCTGGGTGACCTCTTTTGGAAGGCGAGACAAGATCTGAGTCTGGCTTTATGAAAGGCAAAACTGTTGTGCATTTTGGCCAATCCCTCTTCCCACCTCATCAGCCAGATTTGCTCCACATTAAAAAGGAACTCCCAAGGCAGAGAATGTTTTGGAAGGAAATTGGATTGGAATTTAATTGATGGCCCAGGCGATATGCCACAGCCATTAAATTACCCTGAAAAGCCAGCCCATTGTTCTATACAGAAGCAACATGGCTTTGTTTGGATAATGCCATGGGTGTGAATTCAGATTCTTCCCCCCTGGACCCACTGTGAGTAAAAGCCTCTCTCTGATGCCAGTAGGCCAGATGCAAGCCAGCGGCCCTGATGGTCTTCACTCACGTCCTGGCTGGAAGGGTCTTGAATTCAGCAGAGCCTCCAAATCTAATTCCTGCCCCTTCCGTTCTCCAGGCACCTTCCCTGCAGTCCTGGTGATCCTCTTTGATCTGACCACACCTTCCCCTCCCTGAAACCCCCCTCCATGGATCTCTGGCATCTATGTCAGCCATCCCCAAATTCTGGCGGCTACAGAGAGGTGTGCCACAGAAGTATGTTCGGAGATGCTTCTCCTCCTCTTGGACAATGCCCACTTTCCTGGTAAAGGCTCTAGCAAATCCTGCGGCAAACAGAAAATGTGTCCAGCTTGATTTAAATCACGTTTCCCAAACCATCTGCATATGAATCCCCCTCCCACTCTTGCCTTTATCCACATCTCACTATTTATGTCTCGTAAAATAGGCTTCCACAGAATTCCAGGCTGGGAAACAGTAATCTATAGAGAAGTACAAAAGGCTTTTCCTGGAAAGGCTCTTGGCTACCTGGCCAGCCTCATGTCCTATCCTCCAAGCACTCACCCTACAGCCATTTCCAACTCCTTGATATTTCCCCAAACCCATGTTTTGGAAGGGCAGGCAGTAAAATAGTGTTTACAACTAAGCCTGGAGTCAATGAATCACTGAGTCGTATTTTTGACATTTCCTAGCAGTGTGAGCTGAGAGTTAACCTCCGCGACCTCAGTCTCTTTACCTATGAAATGGGTATAAGAGCACCACCTCACAGGGTAGTTGTGAGAGTTAAATGAGCAGATTATGTAAAAAGCTTAGAAAACAGTAGACCCTCAATAAGTGTTAGCTCTTGATTTCATTACAGACGGTCCTCAACTTACAATGGTTCGACTTAAGATTTCTGTACTTTACGATGGTGTAAAAGCGATACATATTCAGTAGGAACTATACTTTGAATGTGGATCTTTTCCCAGGCTAGCAACACGCGGTCCAATCCTCTCTCATGATGCTGGGCAGCGGCATCAAGCCACAGCTCCCAGTCAGCCACACGATCACAAGGATAAACAACCAATACACTTAGTACCCATACAGCCATCTCGTTTTCACTTTCAGTAGAGTATTCAATAACTTACGTGAAATATTCAACAATTATAAAATAGGCTTTGTGTTAGATGATTTTGCCCAACTCTAGGCAAATGTAAGTGTTCTGAGCACATTTAAGGTAGGCTAAACTATGATGTTTGGTAGGCTGGGGTATTAAATGCATTTAAACTTAAGATATTGTCAACCTACAATGGGTATATTGGGATATGACCCCAACCTAAGTCGAGAAAGATCTGTATATTGTTATAACTTCTTACACATTATCCCCTCTGTTGGAAATACCTTCCCACTTCTTGGCCATCTGGTAAACCTCTACTCCATCTTAAATGTCTTGGCTCTGATGTCATCTCTCTGTAGAGCCCTCTTTACATTTGTTTGGAAGACACAGGTGCTCCTGCCCTGTTCTCCTGCATCAGCTGGCCTGCCTGTTTGCCTTCCTTCCTTCCTTTATTCATTTAATTTAACTGAGTCCCTGCTCTGTGCCCGCCATTCTCCACACTGGGGACACAGTGGAAACAGAGCTGATTTGGTCTCTGACCTCCTGGAGCTGAAAGTCTAGAAGGAAAGACAGATGTGAAACAAAGAATGACACAGAAAATTAACTGCCACCAGGATGAGAGCTATGGGAACACTTAACAGGGCTCTGGTTTCTATTCCTGCTCTTAGAATGCTGCATTTTAATGATTTGTTTTCAGGCACATCTCCCCCACCAGACAGGGAGCTACTTCAGGGAGCCTGACTGAAAGCCTGGAACCTAGAAGACGTACCTGAAATGTTTACTGAATAGGGGGAGGGCCTGGGAGCAGCCGAGGTTGGGAATGACCCTCATCCCTCTGTCCCCTTTGACCAAACATACCCGCCAGCTACTGGGACATCTACCACTTAGAATATCATAAACCCAATTCCTTAAGGAGGAGAAGAAAGAATGACCTGGTTTATTCTATTTGAAGAACACAGAGTTCCCAGAGCCCTGGGTGCCTCTCAGAGCTCCATTTTTATTTCTAAAAGAAAAATAATAAACCAGGTTAGTGCTAAAGGAGATGAATAGGAACAGAAACAGGCTAACCTGCAGTCTGCCACTCTCCGAGGTGCTATCCTTGTCAGTTCCAGGGAGAGGGAGAGAGAAAAGACACAATTCTTCAAATAGCTCTTCTCTTTTTTTGGGGAATATGTAATCGTCTCAGTTAAAACACAGACCAGAATACTTAATGGCACGGAAATTGATTTCGATGCTATTTAAATAATTTCCCACTAGAGAAAACAGGTATTACTTGGCCTAATTTGGTGGAAGCATTCATTTCCTTCCCAGCTCAGAACTTGCACGCACGAGGCTCTGCTCGCACAAAGCAGATGTGAATCTGTGTCCGGCTCAGAGGACTTTTCCAGGGGACTGGGAGGGTAAGGAGCCTAAGGCTCAGGTCAACCAGAGACGTGCACACGATGCAAATTTAAGGAAACTTGCCCCAACTACACCTTCCTCACCTCCTCTAGTGTGTTTCCACGGGAAGGATCTTCCGGAGAGTGGGACTTGTGGTCCTGCAGCACTGCCTATGACGTCATTGAGAGTAGGGGCTAAGTGGAGGAGGGGGTCAGTGATGCATGGTCCTATATGATTCCTCCAACCCTAAAAACACATCTAGTGCAATACGAGTGCACATGGCAGTTCTTTCTAAATTGCCTTTCTTGGCAAGATGGTACAAGGAAGGAAATGAACCTACATAAGCTGCTCACCAAACACTCTGCTAGGCACTCACCGCTCCTCTGTGCAAACTCCACATTAGAAACTATCACTGGCAAAGGGAAACCCACGCAGAGGTAGGCAAACCACAGCCCATGAGCCAAACGTGGCGCACCATCTGTTATGGTAAATAGCTTTATTGAAACACGGCAATGTCTTCTCTTTCACATACACTCTATGGTTGCTTTTACGCTGCTATGGCAGAGTTGAATAATTGTCTGAGACTAAACGGCCAGCAAAGCCTAAAATATTTACTATCTGGCTCTTTACAGGAAAAGTTTGCCAGCCTCTGGTTTGAGGTATGAATATGTGAAATCACCATTTTAGTCGTGAAAAGAAGAAAAAGGTAAAATATTGGCAATTTCATGTGGTTCAGTCTAATGCTCTGTTTTACTGTTAAAACTCCACAGATTGCAGAGCTTGCCTCATTCATCTTCCCCATTTGTATTTGTGTAGTAAACAGAACTAAAGCTCAGAGAAGTGACATGACGTACCCAAGGTCACACAGCTGGAAAGTGACAAGATTAGGACACAAACTCAGGAGCCCAACTCCAAGGTAACTACCCTTCCTGCTCCCTGTGGCTCCTCCCAGGGAGCCCTGACAAAGTCTATGCTGTGTTGTCAACCTCTGTGCCCTCGAAGTCACCGAATATTAACATCCTCCCCCTCAGTGCTGTTCTAGCAAATGCAGCCTCAGAGTCTGCCAAGAATCCAGAAATGAGATGACCCTGAGTTTATTCTTTGTGCTACTAGCAGCGAACTTTGCGATGGGAATCCTTGATCTGAGAGATGGCCAAAGGTCATCTCAGCTGTCTATGTTGAAGGGTTTGGTGTTACCTCAAGAGCAATGGGGGGTTTTAAACATGCAGCGTAGAGGCGACATAACTAGATTTACAAAGACCACTCTACTTTCTGGCTGGAGCTTGGAGATGGGGCAGGGGTAAAAGCAAAGAGACCAATCCAGGTGAAAGATGATGAGGTCTGGCTAGCAGTGGAGGCTGAAAGGTGAATTAAATTTAAGATAGGTCTTCTTAGAGTCAAGAGGTCTTGGGATTGGATTGGATGTAGAGAGGGGAAGGACTGAAAGAGGGAAAGGTGACAAGGATGATGCCCAGCCTGGTGGATCACCAAGAAGGAAGATGCTGAAGGAGGACTAGTGCTGGGAGGAAGATCGGGTTTGTTATGTAGGTCACTGCAGAGAGGGGAAATTGTTATCTCAGTTGGCTGTTGGAAGAACACGGGAGATAATGTTTGTGCGGAGCTGAGCACGCAGTGTTCCTTACATGCAGTTTAAGAAAGTGAAAGGATTTCAACAAAGGCACGTGGCAGGATGGAGAGAAAGGGTCTTCCGGAGTCAGAGACACTGGTGCTCAAATCCAGAGGCTGCCACTTACTCACCAAGTGACTTTGGATACTTTATTTCATTTATCTGAGTCTTGGTTCCTCCTCTGATGACATGGACACATGGATGGGTAGACACTGTGCTAAGTGAGTCACGTGCCTGTCTCCACTGACCCTCACACCTGCCCTGGCAGGTAGAGGCTACTACTGCCAGCCTTTTGTTATAGATGAAGCCCATGAGGCTCAGAGAGGAGAAGGCACCAGCCCCAGGTTCCACCCCAAGCAGTGGAGCTGGACTTTGAATCCAGGCCTGAGGGCTCTACAGTGATCATGGTATCCAGGTAATAATATCCACCCCCTTGTGGTTGTGAGAATGAGATCAAGGGAAGGGTTAATGTGGTGTCTGGCACCCAGTATAGACCACAGGGGGCACGGAAGTGCTGAGTGGTATAAGTCGTTCCCATAAGAGTTTAGGGGAACAAGGGGTAGGTGCCCTGGGAGGCTTCTTGGAGGCGGTGGCGTTAGATCTGAGTCAGAATCATAGTCAATCTAGCAGGGGACGTCTATGGGAAGAGGGGAAGGTGCCTGTGGAAGCTCTACAATACAAAATTAGTCATTTTGTAGGTTGAAAAGGAACCAAAGTTCTTTGTGTTGTGCTCAAACCATCCCCTCTTCTTTCTGATTGATTTGGAAGTCTAGTGACCTCAAGTTGGTCTCTCTTTAGGGACTGAGCATTGTCATGATAAATCATTTGGGCTTCACATTTTGGGGTCTTGGCAACCCCCACCTCCCCTCAAACTCTGAACACGTTGGTTCTCTCTGTCTCCATGGGCTACCTTTCTCACTCAGATTTCAGGCTATTTGCTTAAACATCACCTCTGCAGCTTTTTAGACTAGGTCAGTCCCCATTTCATGCTCCCTGAGCTCCTGTGCTTCTAATTACTTGCTTAACATCTGTCTCTCCCCTTGGAAAGAAGCCTGAGAGTGGAAACAATATCTATTTTTACAAAACTAGCACTAGCAGCAGCTCTGAGGCGGGCACACACAAGAGACTAAATAAATACTTGAATAAACAAATGAATGGATGCATCTGTATACCTCATCCTGGCTCCCTGCCACATCTGGATTAGTATCTCTCCCTTCCTTCCCCCCAGGGCTTTCTACAGATTGCCATGAGATGACATGTGGCTGAGGCTCACATCTACTACAATGATCCAGAAGCCTCATATTTACCTTCTAATTCAGAAGGGTCATGGATTCCTTTCTAAAAAATGTCCATCATTCTAGCCCTGGCCACCAGATGACTATTCCTGGTTTTCCTCTTTCATCCTAGTACAACCCAGCTCCCTCCCCCTGGAGATAAGAATCCAAATACTCTCCCTAGGCTTTTCAGACCCTCCAGTCCTGGACCAAACAAACCTCTGCGCTATTATGTCCTTTGACTCCTGACCACTTGGGCTCACACTTCCCCACCCCTGGCACACTCACATGATTGAAATCTTGGGGTCCCCTTTGCTGCTGCTCCTTGATCAACCCTACCTCCTCCTCAAAGCCATCCCCAATCACCCCAGTCCAAACTGCTCTGAAATACCTGGATCCATTCTGTCTGAACCATCGTTTTTGTTGTTTTGTCTGTGTCTACCCTACCACCTCAACTATATTCTTTGAAAGAAGAGGAGGCCTCGTCTTGGCCAGCTCTGTATTCTTACAGCAAGCAGTGCCGTATGCTTAGTGGGCACATGGTTCTAACCTCCTGTACGTAACACCCATTCCACCTGTAGCTACTTGTTCAATGTCTGTCTTCCCCCTTAGACTGTAAACTTCATGAGGGCAGAGACCCTGATTCAACTTCACACCCCCTGCTTCCTGATCCCTTGCAGAACCAACAAGTGTTTATTATGAATACACCAAATACTTGACCCACACTGATGTTTATCTTTGCACTGTATATCTTTTATTCACTACTTAGATCCCTAAGGATGACAAGTCAGCATATGGGCGGGGGCCGGGGGGATGAGATCCCTACCCAAGTTCCCAGGGTTGGGGGAAATCATCTTGTAATTGTTCAAAGCATAATCAAACCTTCATAAAATTAAATACCTGCATGGTCACGCATAAGCCATGGCTCAGTTTTTTTCTTTCAATAGCACAGAGATCAAAAACCTTTTTTTTTTTTCAAGAAGTTGAGAGAAACTGTGAGCTCTGGGAGAGAGATGAGAGACATGATCTGTACTCTAGGATTAGAAGGTACTTTGGTATCCTGAGCACACTGATATTTCAGAACATTGGACAG